>NW_011495049.1:6014020-6020124 GCF_000754665.1 Bison bison bison | reverse complement strand
TGCCCAGTGGTTCAGTGGTAAAGAATCTGCCTGCAATTCAGGAGACCTGGGTTCGATCTCTGGGTTGGGACTATCCCCTGGAGCAGGGCACAGCAACCCACTCCAGTAATCTTTCCTGGAGAATCCCATGGACAGAGGAGCCTGGCAGGCTACAGTCCATGGGGTTGCAAAGAGAGACACGACTGAAGCGATTTAGCACGCATGCAAGCAAAGATCTTCTGCAAGTTCCATTTCTTCCAACAGTGTTGATTCCTGTAAATATTTACCAAATGTGTTCTGCAGTCAAGACACAGCCATTTTTTCTTTTCCTTCTGGAAGGAGTTTTATCACACAAAGTAATAGGTGATGTCTTCTTACTACCACATCAATCTGCTATAGTACCTGTGTGCTGAACTTCCTCGACAGCAAGAACAAACAGTTGTTACCGAAACCTTCCACACAGAGGAAAACAGTAAAACCAGAAACAAAAGCAAAATAACAAACAAAATTTTTACAGAGATTTATTCTCTGTTAGACTACTGAACACAACACAGAGCAGCCCAAAGCTAAAGTTCAATTATATTTTCTAAAGCAGGAATGTCAAACAGTTCAACTTGATTTTTTTCTTCAGACAACACTGTCTTATTTTGCTGATAAGAGGTTACTTTTCAGCACCAAGTATCTCCCAAAGGACCCTGAGCTTTGGGGTGAAGTACTGGACTCGGATTTAGGATACACAAAGCCAGTCCAGGGGAGGGTCAGCATAGGCGAGATTTTGAGCTGAATAACTTTTTTCTACGTGTTCTCCCATCTGTTCTCAGGAGCAATGGTGTCTGAGAAGCTCTGGTGAATGAATTGATAGTTAGTGAAGCAAAAAGCTAGGCTAGGAGCCCATGGGAAGCATGTCTGGTTTAAGGGCAAGACAGTATTTCCTTTTCCGGGAAGGCTCTATACATTTAGAACAGATTCCTTAATCAAGTGTCAATGATCTCAGACTCGATCTTCAGTGTTCTTTTCACGAGGTCTTGCGCTTCATACCGTGGTCAGGAGCCAGCTCTCATCGGGTGAGGGTACTTGGCTCCAAAGTCTTTCTGAGAAATATGTTTCAGTGCATGTGGGACCACTTTGTCCAGAGAGGGGATTATCATTTTAATGAGTGGCTTTAGCCAATTAGTTTATTTTTTGCTGAGTTTGTTTTTTTTCCCATTCCACACTCCTAATTCAATATCCTTATTTTACATAAAACGTGGAAGGCTGACTGACCCTCCTAAGGATTCATGCAGAGGTTATGGTGGGCCCTATTGTGGAAACTGAGTAGACTGGGGGTGATGAGACACATTTCTCACATGGACTCTCTTTACAGGTCGACTGTCTCTGTGTATCCATGTATATGTACGTACATGTGCTCAGTTGCTCAGTCGTGTCTGACTCTTTGCGGCCATGGACTGTAGCCCACCAGGCTCCTCTGTCCACAGGATTCTCCCGGCAAGAATACTGGAGTGGGTTGCCATTTCCCACTCCAGGGGATCTTCCCGACCCACGGATTGAACCCTCATCTCCTGTGTCTCCTGCATTGGCAGGGGGATTCTTTACCACTAGTGCCCCCTGGGAAGCCCATGTGTGTACATAAATGTACACACACATAAATGCATATTTGTCTGTATATACATATGTATGTGTACACACACACACACACACACACACACATCTCCCCTCATGTATGTATATGTGTTATGAGTGATTTGTCTTCATTGATTCTATCTGGCTTTGTTGCTGTGTATTCTAGAAGGCCAGTGATTAGGTATATCTGGCTCACTACTGTACCCCTGGAACCCAGCAGAGTAAAAATGGTATCTATACAGCTCCTTCCTTTGCCAAGCACTGTGCTAAGGGTGAGTCATAAACTCTCTCATTTAATTTCCTCCCAACTCCTATGAGACAAGTATTATTATTATGCCCATTATATACAGAAGAAACTGAGTCACAGGGAGGCTTAGCATCCTGCCTGTGCTGATGTAGCCAGTAAATAATAAACAAAACAAAACAAAACACAACAAAACACCCAGGGATTTGATCCCAAGCAGTCTGGATTCTGGAGCCTCTTTTCTTGCCTTATACTGGAAAATACTTGTTTTATAAATTAATAAATAAATGGATGGCTAGTAAGATTAAAGCACTATGACAAAACCATGTTTTCACCCTTAGTTATTAGGTGCAGAAATCACATAAAATTCTCTAAAAGTATCACCCATTCCAGCCTTTCTCTCTCTGAGTCAGGTATGTGGTTTTCCACACCCTCTACAACTCATTCTGACTTTCAGAGTCTGCATTATTCTCACAGTTCTATTACACAAACTCCCTGTTATGGGATTGCTAATTGCTAATCTCCACATCGGTGGATAAATGTTTAGGTGGACACTGCTACTGCCTCCTCTTTTCAGAAAGGTCTTCAACATTTTAGAGGGGTCTTCAACATTCAAAGAAACTGTGAGCCATACCTCCTCATCAAGGACAGGTTTCTTGTGATGAGCTACAGGCAGTTAGGGGCCCTGAAAATCCAGATGAGACCACCTGATCTAACACCTTGAGAAAAGCAAAGAAATATACAAGATCCAAACCATGTTCATCTCTGGACAACTGAGCAGACCACTCTTAATTAGGAAGCTGTACTTCTCTCCATTCACCATTCACTCCCCATCACAGCTGGGTCCCCATCATTGCCCTGGGAGAGGAGTACCATACTCTCTGAGCTCAGATGGGTGATCAAATCCTACCCTCGAGTCTCACGGGCTAATTAAGACTCCACGGCTGGTCAATGCTAGTCACTGTGGCAGTTATTTTAAACAACTCTAGACAGTCTCTTCTGGAGAAGGCGATGGCACCCCACTCCAGTACTCTTGCCTGGAAAATCCCATGGATGGAGGAGCCTGGTAGGCTGCAGTCCATGGGGTCTCTGAAGAGTTGGACACGACTGAGCGACTTCACTTTGACTTTTCACTTTCATGCATTGGAGAAGGAAATGGGAAGCCACTCCAGTGTTCTTGCCTGGAGAATCCCAGGGACGGGGGAGCCTGGTGGGCTGCCGTCTATGGGGTTGCACAGAGTCGGACACGACTGAAGCGACTTAGCAGTAGTAGCACATTCCACTGTGTTTACCAATCAAGACACGCAGTCCCAATACTTGAGTCTGGATACTTTTGCCACCTGGATTCCAATTTTCAATTCCCACTGAAAGAGTCTCATATTCTCACTGCGGCATCATCTGTTAATGCCCATGGTCCATGGGGAACCATCGCTTAACAGTAAAAAATGGAAAAACAAACAAACAAAAAAAGATTCTACTTTCCAACAAAACCAGTTTCCAAAAATTTCTGCTAAAGAGAAGTGTTGAACCCTTTTCCACTTCAATCATTTTCAAAACTTTTAATGAATCTTCTCTTTTAAACAAATAATGCCATTAACATGGATGCTATGCAAATGAGATGCAGGACCTGCATTTGTCTGGCTTCCTCAAAATTGTTTCAGAAACCTGATCACATCAAATATTTTTCAGTTTATGCAAAGCAAGACCTCTCAATACATTTTTTTGAAGAGTATGTAGTTTTTCATTTGCATGTTAGTCCCAAGTGGTAAATTTACACTCTAAATGTAGGATTAACAAATTTCCATGTCTGTACTGCATTTTGAAACTTAATCATAAAGAAGTTACTTTCATACACCAAGGGCCTTAATCTGAAATTGAATGAACTTGGAGGTACCTGGATACAAGAGTTTAGCACGGAGACGGCACTGAGGAAATCTGTTTTCCCAGGGGAACATCATTTTTGTAGTTACCGACTTCATACAGTGGTTTTTCAAAAACTGATTTCAAGTCATCTTGGAGAACTCAGGAACAAGAATACACTTTGTGCGGCTGAAGAAACCACTTAGATTCTTGGCTCGACAGATCTGCATCCTAACCCCTTTTCCGACTGCTCTTTCCCAGTCTGGCGAGCAGGCCTGGCAGTGCCACTTCCTCCTTGTCAGTGAACAATGTTAGGGCTTGAGAGAGCGATGCATGATCACATTTACTGTAGCATCAACTATTTTTTTCTTAATTGTCCTGAGATCCTAGAAAGGAAACAAGCGTCTGTGCTGACAGAGGATCTCAGCGTGAACTCTCATTTTTCACATGGAGCTAATTAAAAACTGAAATTAGTTAAATATGGAAATGACACTTGCAAGCACTTTAGTAGAATTCTGGCAAAATCCCTCTGGAGTGCTGTGACATTACCTGCTGCTCCGAAACTCCCCAACTGAATTTCACAGTTAAAAGGCTGAGCAAAGGGAAAGTTATTATTGAGATTTTGGATTCAGAATGGGTCTGTAAAACTCCAAATTAAATTTCACGGCTGGCCCTTGAGTGGCTGGCGATATATAAGGCAGGCCAGTGGAGTGGGCTGCTCACAATGTTCCTGCAAGCAGGCGCTGCAATTATCCCCTCTTTAGGTACGGTCCTGTGGGGGGCAGAGGGGTGACGATCAGAAGGTTAATGGATGTATTTCTCCTGGAACCTGTCTCGAGGCATTTCACATATACACCGGTTTGGAAAAAGAGCCTGGACTCATGCACGGGGTATCGGCTCCTATTACAAAAACTGAGGCGACTGCTCAGGGGTTACAAGACACCCTTTTCACATGTATTCTCTTTACAGATCAGACTGTCTGTGTATCTCTGCACATGTCTATACAGAAATGCATATGAACATATGTGTATATGTGTGTGTTTATCTGTGTGTACACATCTGTATCTCTCCCTGCATGTATGTATATGTTTTACAGGCATTTCTCAGTTTTTATTCATCATTGTGATACTTATCATTGTGGTCTCCCATCATGAAGCAGGGAGATCAAACAGCTTGAGTCTTACTGGGGGAGAGAGAATGGCCTTCTCTTAAAAATCCCTCGTAGAAGAAAGAGCCTTTCCAAATGGACTAGGATGAAGCGGGATCCTCCAGTGTAGATGGCAGGAGACACCATCCACGATGCCACATTCTCCGTCACAGGCAAAAACAGTAGCGTTTGCTCGAGGGCAAATTATGGTGTTTGTCTACATCTGCATACAATTTAATTAAACCCGCCTACGTGTCTGATGGCTCAGGATCTGTGGTGGAGTGTTTGGGAAGTCCAGCCACTCTGCAAACCACTGGAGTGCTGGGATTTTTATTGTTTTTCTAATACCCTGTCCATGTGCCCTTGAGGCATTCCCTCCTCCTGGATCCTGGCCACGATGGAGGCAGGCACCGCATCCCTGCCTGGGCAGGCCAGCGAGAGGCGCTGCGTCTTGCCAAAGCCGGCCCTGCTCTGTGAGTCAGCTGGCAGGGCACCGGCGGTGGGCTGAGTTGCCAGAAAGAGTTCTCTGGCAGCCCTGGCGTGCATCTTCCCATCACACTCAGGCTTTGCTAGTCCGAGGCCTGGAAATCAGTGCGGCTTACCCAGCTGGATGGGTGGAAATGCCGCAGCTGTACCATCAGGCTGGCTTATTTTTATTGAATTTTGAATATCCAATTTCAAAGCAATTCAAATGAATTTGCCCAAGGCTTCGGATCAGCGTGGCTGCCGACACTCTCTGCAGCAGGGTTTCGAAGTTCATATTTCTAAACAAGGGCAAGATTACAGAAGCTTTCCTTGTCAGGACCAGCGCCTCTAAAGAACCCTCTCCACCGACTCTATTAGGTCACATGCTGACAGCGGCGGAAGCTGTTGTGCTAATCCAGGCCCCACTGGTCAAGCAAACTTCTTCCACTGCTGAGATAGAGACAGGGGAGTGGAGTCAGGGGTAGGTTTCAAAGGGTGCAGGTCGTGGAGGTCAGCCCATAGAATGTTGCTTACAAAGTGCAGACTGAATAGACAAAGATGCACAAAAGTGAGGCACTGCAGGCACGGGGGTGACTCCATAGCCTTGACCCCAGGGGGAGAAAACAACCTTTCTAGAAGTCAGGATCAACTCCAAACTTGTTCTGTAACAATCGTTCCCCCCACCCCATTAAGATAAAAAGAGTACAAACAAAGAAACACTATACCTGTTTTGCTAAGACTGACTTGATGATTGGAATCTTCCATCTCATGGAGTCTTTCCATCAGCTC
>NW_011495049.1:5995792-6013920 GCF_000754665.1 Bison bison bison | reverse complement strand
AAAAAAAAAAAACAAACCCAAATATCTGTCTTTCCTCACCCCTGTCATTTTATTCTAATCCTGCTACACTCATGCCTGGAAGCCATTTGTTTTAAATGCACAAAGCAAAACTGAACCCAAGAGGTAGAAGGCTGAAGAATTGAGAAAAATGGGCCTCCTGAGGAAAAGCCCGCAGAACAACCTGAGGCTGAGGATGGTTAGATAATCACAATATGACCCGCTCTGATTTCTTCCAGTAGGACTTGGGAGACATCCCAAGTAGTGCCATGGCACTCACTGAAAACTGTTTTTAGGAAGCCT
The DNA here is from genome assembly GCF_000754665.1 of Bison bison bison. NCBI lineage: Eukaryota > Metazoa > Chordata > Mammalia > Artiodactyla > Bovidae > Bison > Bison bison. The sequence continues at coordinate 6,013,620 of NW_011495049.1, read as the reverse complement.
GGGGAAAAAACCCAACTCAATCACTTATCAATGTTCCAAATCTGTCAACTCTGTCCTGCAGGGGTTAAAAAATAACTTCAACACACAGAGCAAACCGTGATTTGGTGACTCTGGTTGTAACAGGAGACAGTCAGCTTCAGAAGAGCAGGGACCTGCTTCTTCTCCCTGAGTACCGCACCCCCGGCCCAGCACAGGGCTGGCCGAGATATTAGCAGGACATAAGGAATATTTGTGGAATGAGTGAATGAACAAATGAGCAGAGGTGGTCTTGTCATTCAGGGGTGTAAAATGGCTTTTAGAGTCAGAAAGACTCCTAATATGGCCACTTAATTGTTAGGTAGCACTGGATAAGTAATCTCTAGCCCTCAGTTTTCCCATCTATAAAGTGGGTTTGATAGAAATACTGACTGCATGAAACTGTACTGTAGACTAGATAAGAAAATGAACATAAAGGGCCTGGGACCATTTAGAAGGGGACGCTTTCCCACTTATTCAACTGGATAAACCACAACTCTTGTACCTGACCAATTGTGTTCCCTTTGTATCATTCTATAGAGTCTGCCTTTAAAAGGGAAAATCAAATATGTAGGAGAGCCTTGTGTTTTTGAAAAAAATTTATAGACCTTCAACAAGGAAAGTTTTGCCAGCTCAAGGGAATTACTGTTTGGGTACCTCTTGCAAACCTCACCATAAATGAGGGAGCCATGATTTTCCTTTAAAGACAAGCACTTTAGATTCAGATATAAAGACACAGAAAGCCAAAAGTGAAATAAATAGCAGCAGGATAAAGCAGAAACCCCAAAGACAGAAGTAAGGGAAAGACAAGAACCCAGTGGCCGGAAGAGGGTGTGGGACCTGCGTAGACGCTTCTGGAAACCAGAGGTAAGAACAGCCACCCACAGGTCACTCCCCTTTTGTGTGTGATGCAGTCAGTTTTAAATCATTTGCTCCTCTGAGCAAACAGTGCTGCTGGTTAGTTATCCAGTAGATGGTTTTTAATTACAAGCTGAAAAAGTCATTCTGGAGCCCTGAAACCGGTGCCCTCATGCCTAAGAAGTGCTTTTGAATATTTATACGTCTAAAGAGGGTTTGCCCTTGCAGACACAGAAAATCATCAGGAACCTTCTCGAGAGGACGTAACTTTGGTCAAGGTCAGGCACAAATCTAAACTTCGAATTTCAGCCAAGGCTTACCAGTAGGTGCCACTTCTGTGCCACAAACCATTTCAAGCCTTTTCTGACTTTATTTCTAGGTTATCAATTTTTAAATAGAGGGAAGGAACCAAAATATGCTTGTGAGACAATTCTGAGCATATGAAAGTTGGAAGAAACTTTTCTTTTTTTCCCTTGTTACTTGGCACTTCTATTTAATAGAGCTTTTTTTTTTTTTGATTTGACTTTTTTTCTTCCAGCACGGCAGATGAATGGGAGAACCAAGGAAACTGCACTCAAAGAAATGTCTTCTAACAGTGCTAACTTTGGTTTGGCATGTCACCTATCTAACGATATCGGGGAGAGGAAATATTCCGTCAAAGCTGTGAGCCTGGAGGGAAACAGGCTGGATGGTGTCCAAACACACGCAGTATCTTAGCAACTTTTGAAGTTCACAAAAGCCAACATTTCAGTTTGGGAAGCCGGCTGGTGGGAGCTCCATCCTACCCAACCATGAACTGCTGAAAGCCACAGCCCAAGGTGGAAGTGGCAATCATTTTCAGGATCTGCTACCCAAGCTGGCAAAAATCAAGTGGCTGGCAGAGGGCAGGCGGCTCTCTTCCCAAGAAAACAGAATAAAACGATGATGCCCCAAACCCCACAGACATGTAGAACAGTGATAACCAGGTAGGGGCAAATATATCATGACTGAATGACTGAAAATGTCTTTTGGAGCATGTTGGACCAACACAGACACACACAGACACACACGCATACACATACACACCGCATTCATTGGAAGAAAAGGGGAACAGGAATCAGGCAAAAGGTATTCCAAGACCTTCTTGTTAAGAATCTGGGTGTGCCAGGACGTCCCTGGTGGTCCGGTAGTTGAGATCTCGCCTTCTGGTGCAGGGCGTGCAGGTCTGATCCCTGGTCAGGGAGCTAGGATCCCACATGCCTCATGACCAAAAAGTCAAAACATAAAACAGAAGCAATAATGTAACAAATTCAATGAAGACTTTAAAGATGGTCCATGTCAAAAAAAATCTTAAAAACCAAAACACTGGGTGTATCTTTGTGCCTTTGCCCTGTAAAGAGAGGGCTTGAGAATCCTTCTCATTTATCTCTGGAGAGTGGAGACCCTGAGCACCCACTAAAGATGTCAATGGGGATCACCGTGGAACCCCTAGTCTGTCTGTCATAGCTAAGTGATAGCGTGTATTTGGGTGGGGCAAGGTCTAACTGAACTTGACGGTAAGCCTACTTATATCCTCAACATTATCCTCCAAATCTGAAGCTGATAGTTAATCCTAACCATCTAATCCGTGAATCCTTCCTAAATCCAGCCCTGAAGCCCCAAACTGATCCTAACCCTCTGAGAACCTAGTGAATAACTGTCGCAGGAGGACAAATCCATGCGTCTCTCTGAAGCCCACCTCAGGTTATCTGCAGCTCAATCATTCCTCACTTTCAGGCAATTAAATCACGAGGCAGGTGAGACAAGTCATTTTAAGTAAAAAGAAAAAGCAAGTACTTCTTAAGCCTTTAGCTTTCTTTAACGCCTACTGTCCTTAAAACATCATTCATATAAACATTAGTATGCGCAAACAATGTATGTAATAGATAACTAATGAGAACCCACTGTATAGCACAAAGAACTCTACTCAATGTTCTGAGGTGACAAAGATGGGATATATGTATACATATGTCCAATTCGCCTTGTTGTACAGCAGAAACTAACACATCGTAAAGCATCTACATTCCAATAAAAATTAATAAAAACATCATTCACCAACAAAATCAGAAAGTGTACTACATCCAGTTCTAGTGGCCTAACTTCTTTGTTACACGTGTGAAAATAAGAGAGGAAGCACATTCTTTGTCCCAAAAGCCCCAGCACTGTCCAGCCCAGTGGGCATGTACTAATGTAACACAAGTAACCGATCGGGCTTCCATTGTAATTATAAGAACAAGAACACTTCTCTTCACTTCCCCACGTTAAGAGACTGGCTGCAGTTTTCTCTGCCCAGGAGAGAGCAAAATCCTGGTCAGTTGGTGAAGTCATACCTGGTACCCCTCTCCTCTTCCTATCAGATTCACAATGACCAAACCTGGACATTCAACCTCCAAAATGTCTCCCAGATCCTGACTTGCCCTACTTCTGTCGTTGGTCTATCCATCTTCTCTGCTTGCTGGGTTTTGGAAACAGTCCCCTTAGATCTTATTGCCTCCAGTGTTGAACTACTCATTTAAACTCACTGAAACCCTCTGGCACAGAGTTGCCAGACTGTTCCATGCTCTCCTGTATTCATAAGTCTCAGCAGGGTTTACATCACTTAAGAATCAAATACACACACGCCTTTGGATGGCATGAAAGGGTCTTTGTCATGTGGTTTGCTTTGGCGTGAACGACGTGGCTCCCTACACCACCATGCTTTCCCAGGCTTGAATCACCGCCCTTGGTGTTCTTATTTCCTGAAATATACTTTTCTCACCCTGTCGTCTGCCAAACTCCTATGTACCTTTCCAGCTAGAAATCAAATGTCACCTCCTCTCTGAAGTACTCCCAGATACCTTCAGCTAAAATCCTCCTTGTCCTCTGCCCATTCACTTGCTATGAAGCACAGTTATGGTCTCCTTAGCCTTGTGTTGTCAGGGACTGTCTGCACATCTGCTTGCCTTCTGTGTGTGACAGCTATCTGCCGGAGGTAGGGGGCAGGGACCTTGGGTGCATTTTTGCATCACCAAGGTCTCAGAACTTAGAAAGGATTCTGTAAATGTTTGCTGAATGAATGGATAAAGGACAAAGCCAGTCCTAGGGAGGTACCCTAGGATAGATTCAAAATTGAGAATGAGCTGTAAAATTAAAATACCAATGTGGGGATTCTCTCACCTCAAAAGTCCTCAGCTGCCAGACTAGCTCTGTTTTCTGAACTCAGTTGCTTCCTTTTCTCTCCTCCCTCTTATTCTATTCCTTTCTGGGACTCCTAGGGCAGGGGTCTGAATTGAACTGTCTTCCTTCCTCCCTGCAACCTTGGGGTCAGCAAGTCCCTATCTGCAGTTTCTCCAGAGATCAGGGATCCAAAGTTGTCATCAACAAAAGAGACCCAAGAACAGAGGGCAATCCAATCCTTTTTTAACTCCAGGCTCTATTTCCCTAGAAACACTTATTTCCACACACACACACACACACACACACACACACAAAAGAAAGAAAGAAAGGAAAAAAAGAGCTCACAAAACCACATTAAAGCAAAGGCTTGGAAAATATTTTTGAAACATTTGGAAGTAATTTCTATTCACAAATTATCTCTATTCACAAAATGAAAAGGCAAATTATGTAAGCTGGATAAATTGAGAGAGAGAAGAAATCAGATGTAGCTGGGAGCAGAAGAATAGGGAGAAAGGAACAGAGAGAAAGACTAGCAATTCTTGCATTTCTAGAGTAAGTAGAATTTTAAAAACATTAAACATGTACTACCCTCTTCATAAATGCTTCAACCAGTTCCAAGATGCTGCTGGGCAGTTAATTTCACCATCTGGGAGAAGAGAAAGTTTAGGCTAAAGAAAGACAGGTCTTCCATCACCCAACAGTGGGCGAATTGGAGCTAGTGAGTAAGAGGTATGGAAGAAGAAAAAGAGATGAGAAAGAACAAGCTGGGAAGATGGAGGAAGAACAGATTAAGGCTAATATGTCAAGAACAGAGTGACAGGAGGGTCCCCAAAGATTCATCCAACATCAGCAATGGATGGCAAAAATGGTGTGAAGAACTTTGAAGCCATCCTCTGCTATGAGGTCCTGACACATGAAGCCCCTTTCTCAAATAGCCACAACTGGAAAAAGAATCAGATAATTATGAATATCCAGCCCCCAAGTCCCCTTGAGTTTCAGGAGGTTGAACCCACTGATGGTTCACAGACTTCAATGCCCGGCTAAATGCTTCTGAATATCCTAACGTGCAGATTGCTTTCCTTGTAATATGCCTTGCTCCACTCAATGAAAATTAAACAGTTACACATACTATTCAAAAGTAATTTGCTTGTCACACGCTATTCTCTTAAACTCCTTCCCACCAGCAACAGCTGGAGTGGGGGAAAATTCAGAATACAAACAACGTCAAACAAAATGAGCAAAGACCACTTGTAGAATTCAGATCATTTCTTCTCTATGGACCACCACAAATTGCCAAGAGTAAACCTGTTGGCCAGTTTAAAAATGACAACCATTTTTCTATCACATGCCAGGGCACTCCACAACGATCCTCTTGTTTAATGACAATGCTGCAAAGGTGGGCACTATTATCCTCATTTTAAGGTCATAGTCTGAAGCTCAGGGAGATTTAAATAACATACCAATTTGAACCCGGTTCTGAGCAGATCCAAACACACATTCTTTCCACCTCAGTCCCGTTTGTAAAACTGACCATAAATCGTCTCTGCTTCCTATTCCGTTAATGAAATGATGAGAGGGCCCCCTAGATGGGTCAGAACAAAGGGATGAAGAAATATGGAGGGGCAGGAGAAGAGGATGCTAAATGATTAATGCATGCAGTAAGGAGCCTAAGCAGGGTGCCTGCTGGGAGAAGCCCTGTGCAAAGTTGGGTCCTGCCCTGGGCTGGCTCAGGCTGGTAAGCCTATGAGGTCCACTCCAAAGTCACTGAGCAATTATTGGGCACTTAATTATACCAAGCATGGTGCAAAAAGCTGTGCACATAACCTCTAATTTAATCTGTGCAGAAGCTTTTGGAGGTGGGTGCATTTATTATCACCATTTTATGGATGAAACTAAACTATCTCAGAGAGGTTAAGTAACTTGCTCACAATCACACAGCTGGTAAGTAGAAGAGTGGGATTCCAGCCCTGCTCTGATTCTAGGGGGTTGGCCATAAACCACTTTCTTTAACTCCCATGAAGAGGATGCTCAGGGATCATGATGTCATTGTTCATATGAGGTCAAGGTCAAAGGGCAGTAAGTCTAGTTTCTGAGTGTCAGCTCCCCAGAGCCTACATGATCGTGGGCACGGGAGTACAGGAGGCCTGACCTTGAAGACACTCCCCCTTTCCCTAACTGTATTACTTTAAGTGAGTTATTTGGTTTGTATGTCAGTTTCTGCAGCTGACAAATGGGAATAAAATGAAGACAATGGTGCAGAACTCACTACAGAAACACAACATTTGGGAAGAAAAATTTATACTAAGTTTAATAAATTTGATAAAATAATGGATTAATAGAAATTTACAGTTGAAGGATCTTGGGGATGACCTGTGGCCACAGAGCTCTATGGTTAAGGGCCAGGATGCTTCACTTATGCAGCTCCTGGCTATGTAATCCTAGACAAGTTATTTAACATCCCTCGGTCTCAGAAATGGAGGTAAAAACATTAATAGTAAAACCTGATAGGCTTGTTGGGAGGAGGAAATGAGAGGATGCAGGCAAAGCCCAATGACCTGCACAGAGAAAGTGCTGCATCAATGCTAAGACTGTTACGAGGGGAAAGCTGAGGTCCTCAGAGGGTAAACCCTTATCTGTGGTTACACTAAGAATTAACAATAGAGGAAGTAATGGAATACAGACCTCTGTTTCTCCCTCCAGCTGTGTAAACCTGGACAAGTTACTTAAACTTTCTAAGACTTAGTCTCCCCATCTGCTGAATGGGGACAAGTGTTCTTACCTCTACTAATAAGGCTGTGGAGTGGAAGTCAATGAGTGATTTAAGCAAAGCCTTCAACCTGAAGCATCTCAAGGGCTCACTAAATATCAACTGCTATAATAATTCCTTCCCTTCTGATTTGGAAGAACATAGCTTTTATTCTCAGGAATGAGGATCAAAAAAGCGGGAAGAAACTGTTCCTCATGGCTGTTGACTAACTCAAAGAACGAGTGATGTGGACAAATCCCAAATTGAAGAAAGGTAGCCAAGAGATGTCCCTTCAATTCCTTTCATCTCCCCAACTCAATAGACTTCTCCTTGAGGCATGGCACCTGGAAGCAGCACCTTGGTCCTCTAGGAGGAAATCTTGCCCTTTCTGAATCTAGAAGCTTCTGTGAGCCCAAATGAGAAGCCCTTAATTACTGTTCTCTGCAGCAGTGCTGAATTTTCTTGTGGAAGAAGCACAGTATTTGGAGTCCAGCGACCTGGGTACCAGCCCTTGACCTGCTATGGACTAGCTGTGTGCCTTGGACAAGTTCCTTCCCCACCTGAGTCCGTGTCTGCAGCTGTTAAATGAGGACCATCATGCCTGGTGTTGACCATACAGACATAAAGTATTATTGCTCTTGGCTCTCACATCCTTCCCTGACTGACTCCAACCAGGAAGAAATGAGCAACCTGTGTGATTGCCTTTAAAAAGCCTCATTTCCCTCTCTGTCTTCAGTCCTTGATTATAAGGTGGGGCAGCCTTCTTTTCCATTCATGGTTCTGGTGCAGAAGGATGATAGCAAAGCACTGGATCACTATAAGTGGCCATAAGGCAGTTTATGGCAAGAGGGATCAGTTACAGGGCTGCATGGCCAAAGCAATGATGATCAAGTCCTTTCCCTGTTCCAGCCGGCAGATCAATGCCAGGCTCCCCGTGACTGAGGAGAGCCAGAGCACCAGCATGGAAGCATCACTTCTGCCCCGTGGATTGCCTGGCCACCCACAGCACCGCTTCATCCAGCTTCCCAGAGCCTCTCTCTCCAGGGGGTTGTCAGAGCAGACCACAGTTACCCTGAGACTGGGCGGAAGTGGTGCGCAGGACCCATCACCTTGGATTTTGCCTCAAAGGTGGCACATTTGGGCTTCTACATGAAGTATTTGCCTTTGACTTAGGAATCCTTCCATTTCATCTTTCCATTAAGGGTGATTTCATCTTTTAATTGAACTTCACCAAATGATGAAAATAAAATACTTTGCAGATGGCTCTGCATTTGAGTAAGAGGAAACCATTATACCCAGTACAGAATAAAGTGTTTTATTTGTGTTTCTCAGGCAGCAAAGAAATGTTTGAGAAAAAAAAATTTAAGCTTGGGAAACTGATTTGTCTACCTTCACATGGCAATCGACTTGTCTACCCTTATTTGGCAGTTATGAATAGGATTCTTGTAGTAGCAGAGATGAAGATGGCTGTGGTGAAGACAGTCTAAGTGACCGTTAAGCGCAAGGTCCTAGTGGTCACACTAAATTAGTATTACATACTAATTATGTGATTTGGGGGGAATTACCCAATATTGGTTTTTTTTGCCTCAGTTTCCTTTTCTGTAAGACAGAAATGATGATACACTGATCATTTAGTGTGGTGGTAATATACATTAAATGAGAAAATTCCTATGAGCTTTCTGGCATATAGTGAATGTTCAAAAGTATTAACAGTCATCTTAAGATAATATGAATGATTCAGAAAAATCCTGTGTATAGGTTAAGTTGTATTCCTCTCCCCAACCCCCACCAAAAAATGTTGCAGTCCCAAGCTCCAGTGTCTGTGAATGTGATTTTATTTGGAATTAAGATTCTTGCAAAAAAAAAAAAAAAAAGTTTCTTTGCAGATGATCAAGTTAAGATTAGCTCATTATGAGTGAGCCCTAATCCAATATGACTAATGTCCTTAAAAAAAAAAAAAGGGAGACTTTGGGTACAGAGACAGATATGCACACAGGAAGAAAGCCATGTGAAGACTGGAGCTGTGCTGCCGCAAGCCAAGGAACCATCAGAAGCCAAGAAGAGGTCTGGAACTGATCCTTTCCTAGAACGTTCAGAGGGAGCAGGGCTCAGCTGACCCTTTGATCCTTGACCTCTAGCCTCTAGAACTGTGAGACAATACACTTTTGTTGTAAACTCTCATTTCACAGTATTTGGTATTTGCCCTGGCAAACTAACACACCCTCTTTCAAAGTGCCACACAGAGCACGTATGCAAAAGAGATTTCTTAAAAGTAGCTATTGCATCTATTAATACTTTCAGAAAAGCAGAACTGACTTAGCGTTAGAGTATAAAAATCACTCTTAAAAGACACTGCTGTGTTTTGGGTTTATCAGACAATTCCAACCTTCTTTTCCCTTGCCGTCTTGAATAAGAGTCTAGAAAAGCTTTCCTAGCCTCTCTTGAAGCATGGAACAACCATGTGACAATTCTCACTAATAAGATATAAGTAAAATTTTGCTAAGTGTCTGTGTGTTGGGGGAGTGGGTTTATGCTTTTTCTGATAAATGACTCAGAGACTTGGATTCTTCCCTTCCTCTTTGTTCCCCCTTGTGAAGGTGGATATGATATTTGGAGCTACATCGGCCATTTTGTGACAATGAGGCAGCAAATGCAAGGGGAACACACGAAAGTTCTGGGAATGGCAATGTGGAGAGATAGGAAGGGCTGGCATTGCAGATGGCATCATTGAGCAGGACAGACAATGCCAGTTTCCTGCCAACCATGGCTATCTAGCTGGCTCTGTGAGATAAACAGAGCCTTATATTTGTTTAGGCCAGCATGAGAGTTGCTGTTTTTGATAACTGGAGGCTGAATGCCCCCTAACTGAAACACTGCCTTGTCTGATCTCCCTGACCAGGACGTTCAGGTCCCTTCCTCACTTTCAGTTTTGAGACATATTTATTTCCCAATTCCTCTTGCCTGTCTCCAGTCTTCCCACCTGTCCTGCCGTGGAGAACTGGCTAAGCAATGTGTCATCCTTCAACTTGCAGGACAAGGTTAGGCTGCAGCTGACTGGTATGCACGTGACCAGAGGGACTGTAATTTCTCCTTTCTTGAAAGCGGCGTGATTAAGGGTGGGTGCAAGAATTTCTTGGGGGATGGAGACACATAACATCAAAGGCACCAAGTTAATGGCAGTTCACATATTGGTGAGAACATGGACTTGGAATTAAAGAGACCTTTGTTTTAATTCCAGATCCCAACCACTGACTAGTGTGTGGCTGTGGGCAAGTCACTCAACCTTTCTGAATCTCTTTCCTTAATCAGAAACAGGAAAACAGAGTCAATGGGAACATTATGTAAGATAGCACATGTGAAGTTACTGCACACAGGACTGACATCACTGTCCTTGTTACAGAGAAAAAAGCATCGGCAATGATACTTTGGGAAAGATGCACACTGAGGGGTATTTGTTCTTACACGTCTGCAGTTGAGCCCTCTTTTCATAACACAAAGTTGACCAGTTCAGTCGAAGAACTTCTCAGAACTTAGCACCATAGCTTGCTTTCATGAAGGGAACTGAGGACTGAGTGTGAAAAACAGCATCAAGCAGAATAGCAGCACAGAGCTAAAGATGACTCACACAAGGCTGACACTGGGTCTGAGCTCTTATTTTGGTTCTGATGGTAAAGGAGAAAAATAGACACCTAAAAGCATGACGACATGTCAGTGAGAAAACAGAATTTCTTGATCACAGCACTATGGACATTTGGGTGAGACAATTCTTCACTATATGGGGTTATTCCATGCGTTGTGGGATGTTGAGGAGCATCTCTGGCCTCTACCCACTAGATGCCAGTTCAGTTCAGTTCAGTTGCTCAGTCGTGTCCGACTCTTTGCGACCCCATGAATCAAAGCACACCAGGCCTCCCTGTCCATCACCAACTCCCAGATTTCACCCAGACTCATGTCCATCAAGTCAGTGATGCCATCCAGCCATCTCATCCTCCATTGTCCCCTTCTCCTCCTGCCCCAAATCCCTCCCAGTATCAGAGTCTTTTCCAACGAGTCATATCTTTGCATGAGGTAGCCAAAGTATTGGAGTTTCATCTTTAGCATCAGTCCTTCCAAAGAACACCCAGGACTGATCTCCTTCAGGATGGACTGGTTGGATCTCCTTGCAGTCCAAGGGACTCTCAAGAGTCTTCTCCAACACCACAGTTCAAAAGCATCAATTCTTCGGCCCTCAGCTTTCTTCATAGCCCGCATCACCTAATTGTGACAACCAAAGGCGTCTGCAGATGCTGCCAGATGTTTCCAGGGGCGGGGAGGGGTGTGCTGAGTTAAGAGCGAAAAGCAGTGGAGTCTTGATGCACAAGAGAGTCTCACTGGGTGACTCTTACTGGGTCACATTCACAAGTGGTCCCCCAGGCACTATAATCCTGCATCGTGCATGAAACAGCAAGAGTGGCAAGGAAATACTTCTACACATCTTTGAGTCCCGACCACCTGTTTGATAAGCAAAGCTTAAGGTGACTGGTTATGACTCTATGACTTCCAGACTGCAGAACAAGGAGTGATCATACGTGGATTATTTCATCAATCCATGCAAGGGCTCCTTCAAATCAAGTCAGCTTAATGGCTAAAGTATTTGGTGCTCTATAAAGGAAAAGTGACAGTGTTACTCGCTCCGTGGTGTCTGACTCTTTGTGACCCTATGCGCTGTAGCCTGCCAGACTCCTCAGCCCATGGAATTCTCCAGGCAAGAATACTGGAGTGGTTGCCATTCCCTTCTCCAGAGGATCTTCCCAATCCAGGGATTGAACCCAGGTCTCCTGCACTGCAGGCAGATTCTTTACCGTCTGAACCAAGAGGGACCTGCTGGGTTCCACTTTATCCTTTACTCACAAGGCGCTATTCTAGCCAAAAGAATCACAGAAGAGCAGTTACAGAAAGGTAGTGGAGCCTGAAAGGAGTCTTAGCTCTGTTCTCTAGTTATACCCTCAGCTTGAAGTGGAAGGGTGCAGCTAGCCAAGCCCTTGGCTCATCAAACACATGAAAATGATCAGAGATCTGCTCATCAGTGTAGGTGCGGAATATGAGTGTTTGCATTTTACTTTCATTCTCTGCTAATCCTAATAATTTTAAGGGGCTCTTCCCCACGAAGATCCCTCCTTGTCATCATTCATCATCTTTTACTTAACAAAGATGCAGTCTTTGAGCTGCTCCTCTTTTACACTTCTCTCAGGATCTTTGAGGGAGCCCATGGTCTTGAGATGGTATAACACTGTTCTAAAAGACTCTGTTGTATACACCATGGAGTGCTGAAGAGGGTAAAACTTGAGGGAAAGGCTGCTCTGCATGAAAATATTCATCCACATTATTTCATTATACACTCGAGAATGACAAGCTGGTTTGCCAGAAGAGTGTTAAGAAATTCTCTCACAATTTCATCCACAGTTAAGGGCCTATTCGCTCTCTTTCAAACTCCACTTTAAAACTTCATCCTATCTTGGAGTCCCCAGAGCACGTTCCTTTGTATCTTGAAGAGGTTTTCAGAGTGTTGTCGTTGATAGTACTGCTCCTAGACAATAACATATTGTCCTGTGATGATTCTAACCTGGTTGAGAAGTTGACTAAATTTAAGTGCCTTTTATAATAACTCTCCATATTTATGATGGAGCCATGGGTTTGTTGGGGATGCACACAGTTAATTACCCCACAAGACATGACATTCAATACCAGGAACTTCTCTCACAGCAGCTTGGGGAGGATGTAGGAAGACTGCAGAGAATTCAGGAGAAGGCTGATCCGGCATCATGGCACTGGCTTTCCTGTGGGATGAAGTGGAGAAGCCCCAGCACTGACGTCCATCTTTACCTAACCAAGCTTGGAAATGGTTACTGATGTGAACCTCCCTGAAGATCAGTGCAGGGTCAAAACCTGGATAGAAATGGGATGTCTGGCTTCCTAGCCAAGCCTTATCTCCCGCTCCCCTCTGGCAGAAAAGAGACTAGAAGCAGGGAGAAGAAGAAAAAAAAAAATACAGAGATATAATTATCAACTAAATTTAAGATCATCCACGCACCCAATCCAGATAAGAGAAACTAAACTGCCTTTAGGGTCTAAATTATCTTGGTTAGTTTGGAAGCTCATTCTAAAATTCCCCAGGTGATGAAGCAGTTTTAAGTTTTATGCTTTACTCCGGGCCCCTAGCAACCGTGAGGGTATTTTGTGCACTTCCATCGAATGCTAAAAGCACAGAAAATAAATGGAGACTTGAGCATGGTGCAGGGCGAGGGCTGGCAGGAGGAGGGCAAAGGCCCATTCCCTGATGTCTGGCCCTCTCTGTCCGGATCCGCAGACCCATAACCCACTTCATCCATCTCACCCTTCAGCCTGGGTCCAGTCGGTTAGCCTCACTGCACAGACACGTTAGAGTTTAAACCTGCTCATACAGTGAATATGTAGCAGATTTATCATCATTTCAAACTTGCCTTGAACTGGCTGATCAAAAGGCAAGTTTCTTCTTTGAAGATTTTCTTCTGTAAGCTTCACTGCCCCAAATCAAAAAGGGCAGTGGTACAGACTCCCAGGACTACGCTCTGCATTTTCTAAGGCAAGTGCCTTCAAGTCCTGGAGCATGTTTTCTATTTATAAGTGGGTGTGCTGTGTGTCAGACTAATTCCTGATGCCTCTTTTTTTGGTCCACAATATTTGCATGACCTAGGAGGACTATGTTTTGGAGGAAGTTTTTTAGCCCTTCCGAGTTTAGTTTTAACACGATTCTGCTCTTCCCCGCCCCCCACCCAGACTTTCACACGAAATCCAAAGTGAATGCCTCTGAAGGGGTCTTGATGGGTTTTATTGGATCAAAGGGCTCTCTGATAATAAAGAAACCGCACAGAGATTTACTGAGTGCATTAAAAAAGAATGGCTTTGCGTCAGCCCTGGTAAAATTACACACCCATAAAAAAAATATATATTTTGGCCAGCCACTCTTTCAGAAAAGTGAGTGGTGATTTCCAAAATGGTGGATTCCTTTTCAAGTTTTTCAGCTCCCCCATTCTTGACAACATCCCTCCAGGACTCCAAGTCAGAAACCTGAGGAGCATATAGATATTTCTGTCTTCACCTCCATAGTCGACACACCACAACTTCTATCACCAATCTGTCTTCTCTGGAAGGCACCGCTCACAGATCCCTCCTGTTTTCTCTATTTCCACGGCTCCCTTTCTGATCTGGGCTCTAACTGACTCATGCCCTCACTCGTTATTGCCTGAGCCTCTGGATCAGCCTCCCTGTCTCCTGTCTTACTTCCCAATCTATCTGAATCTTCAATCAATTAGCGAATAAATATTTATGGGGCATCTACTAGGTAACTGACATGCTATCATGTCGTAATTTTATTGTATTATACTCCAGCTTATGAACTTAAAGCACCTCCCTGTTGCCAAATTAATCAAATTAAACCTCCTGCCAGATTTCTAGGCCATCCATCAATTGTTCCTGCTGCACCTCTCCTACTATTTTCCACGGCTCTTCCATCACATCCTTCCATTCACTGGCCAAGCTGCTTACTACCCTCATTCACCCTCTGCATTCCTGCCCCTTGCATTCCCTGCTGTGAGTTTCTCTGCCTTGAACACTTCTCAATCGCTTCCGGGTCATTTTCTCTCCATCCTCCCACGACTGGGTCAGCCTGGAACTTTCTCCACTCAGTCACCTTCAACTTCTCCAGTCCTTGGGGTGTTTCCCCCTCTTCTCTAAATCACAATAGCCTAATCCCTAAAATGCAATTCAGCATCTCTGTGTGTTTTCTCTTGAAAGAATTCACAGAGAGCAATAATAATAATAATAAAACCTACTTTAAATTTCCCATAGACTATTTAAAAAAGGTGAAACCATCACTATAACTATTATCAAACATTCCTCATAGCTGAAATCAAGGAGGCTCACCTTCTTGAATTCTTTGGGGAATTCACCTTCCCCAAAGCACTGTTAGCAAGGGTTCAGACTGGAACCCAGTTGCCTAAAGCAAATTCAAAGTTTTTTGCACTGGAGTGCTCTAATGTCAGCTGACCCTGTAACAAGGCATTATTATAACTACCAATCAGGTTTCCTAATCCATGTGAACAATGACTTGGATGTATAGAGTGTCCATGAGTTACTATTTGGGTCAAGAAGGAACAGAGGCAGGGAATTCTGTGTTGATAATGCAGGAAAAAGAAAACCTATCCCCAAATGATAATCTACTCTTCTCATCATGGGCACCCTTCTACAAGCTAGTCCCCAAACCTTTCTCAAAACTCATCATTGAAGATTCTCCCCCTCTGCCGCTCCATGAGACAGGATGTGCTCAAATCAGTTTCTTGACCACACATCTCAGTCCTGAGAAGAAGAGAGGCCTGGAGTGAGCCTGCTGAATTTCTTGAGTTCCCGTACCAGGAAAACTTAAATGAAAAACTGAGTTTGCCATGAAACAGTAAAACCTTATACGACCTTCAAACGGTTGGATGGCATCACCAACTCAAGATACATGAGTCTGAACCAGCTCTGGGAGATGGTGAAGGACAGGGAAGCCTGCAGTGCTGCAGTCTATGGGGTTGCGAAGAGTCAGACACAACTGAGCGACTGAATAATGACCTTCCAAAGGATGCACAGCTACCAAGGGGAAAGGGGAGTAGGGGGAGGAATTGGGAGATTGGGATGGACACATACACACTATTGATACTATGTATAACATAGATAACTAGTGAGAACCTACAATATAAAACAGGGAACTCTTAATGGTCTGTGGTGACCTGAATGGGAAGGAAGTCCAAAAGGGATACATATATGTACATGTATGGCTGATTCATTGTGCTGTACAGTAGAAACTAACACAACACTGTAAAGCAACCATAATCCAATAAAAATTAATTAAAAGAAAAAGAAATACACTTGTGTGTGTGTTGGTGAACCTGCTATGAGTGAAAAATGAGATGGGAGCAATGTACCATACCCGACCACGCTGCTGTCTCCATTGCTGGCTTCCTTGTCAGTTTCAGCAGCACCACCCTCTCCCCGCCCCAGGTGGGACCTGACTCAAATTGTAGCTCATTAGCACCAAGGGAGAGAAGTTTAAGGAAAAATGTGTCATAAACAATGGTAATCCTGGCTTAAGCGGGAGAAAGCGACCTTTCTCCCCTCCCTAAAACAAATCGCTGTTTTGGACCAGGCGTGCCTGTTTTACTATTACCAGTTAATACGACTGTGGGCCGAAGATGCAGCTGTGGCCCCGGGAACAGCCTCCAGAGCCAGGCTGAACCTAATCCCTCAGGTAATGGAAAACCTATTTCTATTTCTGAGGCCTCACTACTCTTCATACCGAAGAGCCTTGTGCCTGTCACACATTTATTGAAGCTTATTACTCATCGAGACAGCGGGGCCCAGTTAGTATTTGGAATTATATTTTAAATCACAATTTTTCTCTTATTTATTTTGGGATTCCAAGGCTATGGTGAAAGCATGTCAGAGTTATTCTTCATGTGCTTTCAAACACCTTAAAGCCCACCCCTCCCCCTGAAATTCTTTTCTACGCAGAGAATCTTTACGCATACGTGGAACATCTTCAGCCAAGACACAGGGGTTACCCCTGTGCTCTGGGACCTCAGGACTCCACCAGATCACAGGGTTCTAGGGGAGAGATTTCCAGTCTCCTCACTCAGCATTAGAGTAATCTTCCCCAGGCCACTGGCTTTACTTCTCCCTCTCACACCACGCTCTTTTCTTTGGCTTTCAAAGATAAATGGATGCAGTCTCTGAGGATGCTGGGGACGGAGGTGGGAACAGATGGGCTAAAACTGCAGTCTCATCATCCAGTGGAAAAATAAAGACCACCTTAATCTAAAGCAGAGGATTTTCTGAACTGACCATGAGGCTTGAGCTTATTCACTAGGCTAGTGGTGAATATGTGGTTTTCTTGTTCAACAGAAGCCAGAGGAAACGATAATTCTCTCTAGCTATTCATCTGGCCTCCTGCCGTCTTTATCTTCCCAAGAAAAATATATACACCATATACACTACAGTCACTCATAGGGATGCCTCCCCGTATATTTTCTCTCTGGTGCATGCTTGCTTTTTCTTGCCGCATTTATGCATTTTTCTTCCTCGGTCATGTTTTTTTTTTTTAACATGCTCTGCCATTAGAATCTGCACCCCACTTTTTCATGTGAAAGAAAATCAGCCACAATTGGACAGTGTTTGCACAACACGTTTCTCTGCAATTTACACCTAGTTACTTTCCCGATCTGGAGTCTTTCTTTACATTTCCACCGAGAGAGAGTCCAGATCAGCTGGCCCTTGGAGGAAAGTCCCTGTGCTATATCTAATCTGGTAAATGAGTTTTGAAGGATGTGACAACAAGCCAAGAGTCCACTCTGGGTATCTTCTCAATTATCTAGGTTTTTGTTTTGCTGTTTTGGTTTTCTGTTTGTTTCAAACTTTATATTGGAGTATTCCCTGGTGGCGCAGACAGTAAAGAATCCACCTGCAATGCAGGAGACCCCAGTTCAATCTCTGGGTTAGGAAGATCCCCTGGAGAAGGAATGGCAACCCACTTCGGTATTCTTGCCTGGATAATCCCATGGACAGAGGAGCCTGGAAAGCTACAGTCCATGGGGATGCAAAGAGTCAGACACGACTAAGCGACTAACACTTTGACTTTTCATAGCTGATTAACAAGGCTGTGATAATTTCAGGTAAACAGTGATGAGACTCAGTCATACATATACATGTATCCCTTCTCCCCCAAACTCCCCTCCTATCCAAGCTGCCACATAACATTGAGCTGAGTTCCCTGTGCTATACAGCAAGACCTTGCTGGTTATCCATTTTAAATAAAGCTGTGTATACATGTCGATTCCAAATTTGACGTGGTGGGAAACATAAGCATAGTAAAGCTTTTAGTTGGGGTGAGGCAGCAGTAGTGTGTGGTGAAGAATCACAAAGGGAGTGGGAAAAATTAGCAAGGGTGTTCAGACATGCAATTAGGAGAAGAGTTCAGGCTTGG
>NW_011495049.1:5993507-5995692 GCF_000754665.1 Bison bison bison | reverse complement strand
CAGGCTTGGCTTTTCTGTGATCTCTGCTTTCTTCTTCTTCATGTTTTGACACCATTCTCCTTGGGTGGGGTACATAGTCTGTTTAATAAATTCCTTAGTCATACAAACATGACAGAAAATTCTTTTTCTTCCTTTGAGATAAATTTAGTCATGGGTATTTCAGGTCTGCTCTCCAATCTGCCTCTGACATTAAAATAATCCATTGGTATTTTTCTGTGATAAGGATAGGATAGCGCTGCTGGGTCAGCTGACCTTTCCAGAAGGCTTCACTCCTGTCAGTTTTGACAAGAAGAATAAAATACCATGCAATTAGCATCCACATCTCTACAAAAGAAATAGAGATATGTGTTCCCAGAAGGAGTCAGAGCCACGAGCCTCTAGGGAGCACTTTCACCCCCATGACCTACACCTAAAGAACCAAGGTGGGGGTTGGGGCAGGGGTGGGGGAGACAAGAGCTGGGGATAAGCCACAGATCGGCAGGCTAGTACCTTTTAAAAAAATTAACAGTAATGCATGCATATTCCTTTAAAAAAAATTAAACTTGACAGAGCAAGCTAAATCTGGATGTGCCCCAAGGATACTTAAAGTTGAAATGTATAGAGGAGAGGAAGAGACAGAAACAGAGACATCCATATCTGTGCAAATAAAAGCAGACTTTATGAAAGAACAAATCTTTAGAAGCAGGATTGGAAGCTGATTTCCTTAAAGTCGGACTGAATTTACATGCCAAAATATTTCATTAAAATAAGCATATGATAAAAAGTGTTTCTGACCACAATATTCGGGACGGGGTCTGAAGGAGTAGTGGTGTGTGACACCATTTACACACGTGCCAACTCAAGAGCTCACCTCCCCTCCCTTCTCCTTCACTGCCCCATGCCCTGCCTCCACACCAAGAGATAGGACTTGGGTAAGTAGTAAGTGGCTACTGGCCTGGGCATAGCCATGTCCTATCCTAGACCAAGACCTGTCTGATGAGGAATTAGGGAACTTTACAAAATGCTGGTGGTTTAGTTGCTCAGTTGTGTTCAACTTTTGTGACCCTATGGACTGTAGCCCACCAGGCTCCTCTGTCCAGGGATTTCCCAGGCAAGAATACTGGAGTGGGTAACCAGTCCCTCCTCCAGGGGATCTTCCCAACCCAGGGATCAGACCTGGGTCTCCTGCATTGCAGGCAGTCTCCTGCATTGCAGGTGGATTCTCTACCAACTAAGTCATCTAAATGCTAGAAGTTTATAAATCCACTGAATTGGATTGGTTGCTAAAATTGTATGGTTAACTCAAATAGTCTTTACTGGACATTTTTTTTTTTTACATCATGATATAAAATAAGGCAGAGAAAAGATATGATATAAAATAATTCTACTTCTGTCAATTTTTGATCAAGATTGAAGACTTGGAGAATGCCCTCATAATTAAAAACAAATATCCTCACCCTCTGGCTGCAAGGGTCATTCCAAAGACAACACAGAAGACAAAAGCGATTCCTGATCCCCAGCTTCCAGTGCTCTCCTGGGAACCAACACCCATGGTCATTCTTTCCATCTCTCACATCACTTGCAGTAGCAAAGATGGTAGTGGAATTACATGGATATCAATTAGACACAACGGAAAATAAGCTAATCTTAGTGAAAAATGATTTTGCAGGAGGAGGTATTTTGAGAGCGCTATCCCCCCTCCCCAACAACTTTGTACACTGTATCTGAAATATAGATTGATATTCATCATTGAACACATTACTCTCATCTATTAGGCAAGAGCCTGCCGTGTTTATAAACTCAATTTCCTTTATCATGGTAGCTTTCTGGTTTATTTGGATAAATGTCGAGCTGTCTACTGTTATTTATCTAAGTAGCTCATGAGGGAACCAAAAGTTTAATGATGTAAGATAAGGTGGTGAAACAGCACCTCCAAGCAATTCTCCAGGATAGCTTTCATCTCATTACCTTGCTGGATGTATCGGTTCGAGAAATTGTGCGGAAGATTACGTGTAATTTGGTATGCTGGGTGTCATTTTTTTTTCCCCCACCACAGTTGTGTCTTCTAATTGTGCCATGTTTTATCCGGCTTGATACATGGCATTTTGTAGTTTGCATTGCTAGGTAACATTTTTAATTATTCTACTCACAGCTGCTTATGCCTTGTTCTTATTTCTCATCTTAATTCCATCTCATTCTTTTTTAG
>NW_011495049.1:5993090-5993327 GCF_000754665.1 Bison bison bison | reverse complement strand
TGATGGACAGGGAGGCCTGGTGTGCTGCGATTCATGGGGTCGCAAAGAGTCGGACACGACTGAGCTACTGAACTGAACTGACTGAACCGATAGTTGTTCAAGTAAATTAGGAGGAGATAATGCCTACATTGGACAAAACCAAATTGGGTAAAGACAGACACAAATCTCCTCAATTTCTGGTTGTAAAATGGTTAGGCCACTTCACATTTCTAGCGGAAAAAATGAATGGCTGATCAC
>NW_011495049.1:5973714-5992990 GCF_000754665.1 Bison bison bison | reverse complement strand
GATCACAGATTCATGCCAATGCATTAAACAAAGTTTTTCAGGATGAAAGCTTTGGTTCTCTGTTGGAACTGGGAATAATGAAAGTCAGATGCTTCTATCACTATTGTATGTGTCTGATTAACATCATGCATAAGTCGTTTATGCAAAACATAACTTACCCAGGTGCTAAGCTTTCTACTAAATGTACTGTTTTACAGGGTTGCTCATTAGACTCTAGGTCTAGGAAAACATTTCAAGTAAAAATGTCCTAGATTCTGAGGCTGGTCAGCAGATTCTAGCATACAATGTGACTGGACAATAGCTCACCTAAATAACATTTCTTCCCCAACAGAAACACATAAAATTAATGTAATATATTTAATACATTTTAAATTAATATAAAACTAATACTATATAAAATTAATATATAAAGTTACAATAACTTTTTTCATGGTAAAAATGTCTACCCACAATTCTCTTGAGATTCAGGAAGTCTACAAATCATCTTATGAAACACATGTACTTTAACTAATACCCTAGCAATCTGTGTTTGTACAACTGAGGTCACAAGGGAGCCTTACAGTCCATTTCCAAAATGCGTCTGATTCAAAGGCACACTGAACTTCCTTGAAAGATGTCCCCTTGTTTATCACGGCACGGAGAAGAGAAAGCATCTGACACAGCGCCACTTAACCTTTCCCTGTGGAATATGATGGAGCCTAATCTAACCTTCATTAACGTCACGCCTAAAATGCTTGTGGTGTTAGCATAAGTAAGCAGACTGATAGAACTGCATCGTGACTGCAAAGTCCAAAGCAAGGCAATATGCCTTTTTCTTCCAAAGATCAGAGTCCCTAAGGGGAGTATGGAACATGTTCGCACAAATCTTCCCATAAATGACCTAACTCCACTGAAAACCCATCCCCAGGGAAGGGCCTTCCCTAGCTGCTGTGCAGACAGTCATGATGAAAGAAATGTAAAGACTGGAAGCAAAGCTCATCCTCCCTTTCCACCCATAGGTCTGACTTTTAGGAGAAAAAAGAAAAAGCCTTTGAAAGACGATACATACTATATATCTTATAAATTCCTCTCTCTCTCCAAGAATGGAGAGCTTTTCTTTTGCAAAGCTCTTTTCTTATCAACATGTAGCTGAGGACTATTTTCTGAAACACTCTGATATTTATATATTTATTTAAGGTGAGAAGTCGGTAAGATAAAAAATGAAATTAGTGGAACGTGCAATGCATTATCCTCTTTTTTTATGGTAATATTAAATATGTTAATATAGTTGATGGACCATTTGCTCTCCTAATGCAGAGGATCTTATTATGAGACATCAATTTAATAAAAGATTTATTTGATGACAAAAGGGCTCAGGCAAAAATTCTGAGGGTCTATTCTTTACAATCAAGGTAGAATTTTCTCTAATGGCATTTTCCATGAAGGACACAAGAAATCTGGTTTAAGGTGACCTCAAGGGAAATACAAATGTTTTAAAAGTTCACTTTGGGGGTCAAGTTTCTGTTGTACGAAGCTATACAGCTATGCTGGGTGTTGCAGGGCATGAAAGATTCTGTATGGCTTGTACACACAGACCTAATTCACCATATAATAGTTCCTTTCACTACTTGGTGCCTTGTAGCAATTGTTTTCATTTCTTAGCACATCCTCATTTACAGGGACACAGCCAGCAGACTTTCAGATTTATGCCATTATTTGCTTTTTCACCTTGAACTCCAAGTGAATCCTGCTACACTTTTGTAATGTGAGTGCCAAATGCTGGCCATGTGCCAGACACAAACACTTCCCAGTTTCGCTCAGCTGGCTCTCTTGATTTCAGGGAATCACGGGTTCCTGCTAGAGGGTTTCAGTCTGGTGCTTACACACACAGCCCACCTCACTGTTCCTTTGCCTATGCTTTCTAACTTGGAAACGCAGTTTGGGAACAGAGGCAATTACAATTACATCAGGGAACCCGCAACTTCTCTGGACAGGGGGAACAAGTAAAGCTAGAAATCAGGGATTCTGGGTGCCTTAGAAATGCCCTCCACAATTGGTTCAACTCAGCCCTAAACCTGATTAGCATTCAGCAACTCAACAAATGTGTACAGATAGCTTATGAGGTACTCGGCACTGTTTTGAAGATACAATGACCCTGGGACTTGCTTTAGGCCTCTTACTGTACCTACCGAGGAGTGTGGCAGCGAATACAATAATCACAATAACTCCATTTAGTTGAGCTTCTAGCTGTGCACCAGGTACCACCACCATATTTCACCTGTTCTAAGATTTTATTTTATTTTTTTTAACATTTTCACATTTCTGGAGTCAGGATGCTCCTTCAAAACTGGTGTTTTCTTACAACTGAGGCCGACCAGGCAGCACACTGGTCTGCTGGTCTGACTGGATCTCTTTAATGGTTGCGTATCAATCCAGGTGGTCTGTGTCTACCATTTCCGAAAAATACAAATTACAAATGCTAAGTAATCATGTCATATTTTAACTGATAACCTTCTCTCCCCTTGAGGATACAAACAGTAACATCACCTCACATACAACCACATATTAGATTTGAGGGGCTTCCCTGGTGGGCTCAGTGGTAAAGAATCCACCTGTAATGCAGGAGATGCTAGAAATGTGGGTTTGATCCCTGGGTCAGGAAGATCATCTGGAGGAGGAAATGGCAACCCACTCCAGTATTCTTGCCTGGGAAATCTCATGGACAGAGGAGCCTGACGGGCAGCAGTCCAAGGGGTCGCAAAGAATTGGGCATGACTGAACAAAGGTTCGTCTAGTTAAGGCTATGGTTTTTCCAGTGGTCATGTATGGATGTGAGAGTTGGACTGTGAAGAAAGCTGAGCGCCGAAGAATTGATGCTTTTGAACTGTGGTGTTGGAGAAGACTCCTGAGAGTCCCTTGGACTACAAGGAGATCCAACCAGTCCATTCTGAAGGAGATCGGCCCTGGGATTTCTTTGGAAGGAATGATGCTAAAGCTGAAACTCCAGTACTTTGGCCACCTCATGCAAAGAGTTTACTCATTGGAAAAGACTTTGATGCTGGGAGGGATTGGGGGCAGGAGGAGAAGGGGACGACAGAGGATGACATGGCTGGATGGCATCACTGACTCGATGGACGTGAGTCTGAGTGAACTCCGGGAGTTGGTGATGGACAGGGAGGCCTGGCGTGCTGTGATTCATGGGGTTGCAAAGAGTCAGACATGACTGAGCGACTGATCTGATCTGATCTGAGCATGTATTCATGCATACATGCATTGGATTTAAATGAAAGTTATATGCATGTATCAATTCAATGAATACTCAAAGCATCTTTACAAGGCAGGAGTTATTCCTATTGTTTTGGGTGGGAAACTTGGGTGCAGTGAGATAAAACATCAAGTTCATAGTCATATGGTTTTTAAATATATACATTAGAAATCGAGCCCTAGTCTCTGACATCAGTGCCCACATATGTGCTTTCCATCACATCAAGCTGTATCTTTTGTAATTACCAAGGCAGATGAGAACCTCGGCAACCATGTTATAGGTACAGAGTAGAATGAAATAATTCAAAGTGCTGCTGCTGCTGCTGCTAAGTCGCTTCAGTCGTGTCCGACTCTACGCGACCCCATAGACAGCAGCCCACCAGGCTCCCATCCCTGGGATTCTCCAGGCAAGAACACTGGAGTGGGTTGCCATTTCCTTCTCCAATGCATGAAAGTGAAAAGTGAAAGTGAAGTCGCTCAGTTGCACAGAATTTTAAATCATGAAACAAATAAATGAACAAATGAAAGACTCAGAAATGGGGATCTGTGGGATTGGTGCCCATCCTAAGTGATCCAGACAAATAAACAAAGTGTGTAGAGAGACAGAGAAAATAATGCTTGACTACTGCTTTTGTACTGATGACGGCTAGGGAGACAACTGTCACAGAGAGAGTCAGAATGATCTCTGTTCGTTTCCAAGGCAAATCATTCAATATCACAGTAATCCAAGTCTATGCCCCAAACAGTAATGCTGAAGAAGCTGAAGTTGAACGGTTCTATGAAGACCTATAAGATCTTCTAGAAATAACACCCCCAAAAGATGCCCTTTTCATTATAGAGGACTGGAATGCAAAAATAGGAAGTCAAGAAATACCTGGAGTAACAGGCAAATTTGGCCATGGAGTACAGAATGAAGCAGGGCAAAGGCTAATAGAGTTTTGCCAAGAGGACACACTGGTCATAGCAAACTTCTTCCAAAAGAGATGACTCTACACATGGACGTCACCAGATGATCAACACCGAAATCAGATTGATTATATTCTTTGCTGCCAAAGATGGAGAAGCTCTACACAGTCAGCAAAAACAAGACTGGGAGCTGACTATGGCTCAGATCATTAACTCCTTATTGCCAAATTCAGACTAAAATTGAAGAAAGTAGGGAAAACCACTAGACCATTCAGATATGACCTAAATCAAATCCCTTAATGATTATACATTGGAAATGAGAAATAGATTCAAGGGATTAGACCTGATAGATAGAGTGCCTGAAGAACTATGGATGGAGGTTTGTGATACTGTACAGGAGGCAGGGATCAAGACCATCCCCAAGAAAAAGATATGAAAAAAGGCAAAATGGTTGTCTGAGGAGGCCTTACAAATAGCTGAGAAAAGAAGAGAAGTGAAAGGCAAAGGAGAAAAGGAAAGATAAACCCATTTGAATGCAGAGTTCCAAAGAATATCAAGGTGAGATAAGAAAGCCTTCCTCAGTGATCAATACAAAGAAATAGAGGAAAACAATAGAACGGGAAAGACTAGAGATCTCTTCAGGAAAATCAGAGATACCAAGGGAATTTTTCATGCAAAGATGGGCACAATAAAGACAAAAATGGTATGGATCTAACAGAAGCATAAGATATTAGAAGAGGTGGCAAGAATACACAGAAGAACTATTAAAAAAAAGATCTTCATGACCCAGATAACCATGATGGTGTGATCATTCACGTAGAGCCAGACATCCTGGAATGCGAAGTCAAGTGGGCTTTAGAAAGCATCACTACAAACAAAGCTAGTGGAGATGATGGAATTCCAGCTGAGCTATTTTAAATCCTAAAAGATGATGCTGTGAAAGTGCTGCACTCAATATGCCAGCAAATTTGGAAAACTCAGTAGTTTCCACAGGACTGAAAAAGGTCAGTTT
The DNA here is from genome assembly GCF_000754665.1 of Bison bison bison. Lineage (NCBI taxonomy): Eukaryota > Metazoa > Chordata > Mammalia > Artiodactyla > Bovidae > Bison > Bison bison. The sequence continues at coordinate 5,987,829 of NW_011495049.1, read as the reverse complement.
TCATTCTAATTCCAAAGAAAGGCAATGCCAAGGACTGCTCAAACTACTGCACAATTGCAATCATTTCACATGCTAGTAAAGTAATGCTCAAAATTCTCCAAGCCAGGCTTCAATAGTACGTGACCTGTGAACTTCCAGATGTTCAAGCTGGATTTAGAAAAGGCAGAGGAACTAGAGATCAAATTGCCAACATCCACTGGATCATCCAAAAAGCAAGAGAGTTCCAGAAAAACATCTATTTCTGCTTTATCGACTATGCCAAAGCCTTTGACTGTGTGGATCACAACAAACTATGGAAAATTCTTCAAGAGATGGGAATACCAGACCACCTGACCTACCTCTTGAGAATTCTGTATGCAGGTCAGGAAGCAACAGTTAGAACTGGACATGGAACAACAGACTGGTTCCAAACAGGAAAAGGAGTACGTCAAGGCTGTATATTGTCACCCTGTTTATTTAAAGAGTACATCATGAGAAACGCTGGCCTGGATGAAGCACAAGCTGGAATCAAGATTGCTGGGAGAAATATCAATAACCTCAGATACACAGATGACACCACCCTTATGGCAGAAAGTGAAGAGAAACTACAGAGCCTCTTGATGAAAGTGAAAAGAGGAGAGTAAAAAAGTTGGCTTAAAACTCAACATTCAGAAAACTAAGATCATGGCATCCGGTCCCATCACTTCATGGCAAATAGATGGGAAAACAGTGACAGAATTTATCTTTTTGGGCTCCAAAATCACTGCAGATGGTGACTGCAGCCATGAAATTAAAAGACACTTGCTCCTTGGAAGAAAAGCTATGACCAACCTAGACAGCATATTAAAAAGCAGAGACATTACTTTGCCAACAAAGGTCCGTCTAGTCAAAGCTATGGTTTTTCCAGTGGTCATGTATGGATGTGAAAGTTGAACTATAAAGAAAGCCGAGCACTGAAGAATTGATGCTTTTGAACTGTGGTGTTGGAGAAGACTCTTGAGAGTCCCTTGGACTGCAAGGAGATCCAACCAGTCCATCCTAAAGGAGATCAGTCCTGAATATTTATTGGAAGGACTGATGCTGAAGCTGAAACTCCAATCCTTTGGCCACCTGAGTGAAGAACTGACTCATTGGAAAAGACTCTGATGCTGGGAAAGATTAAAGGTGAGAGGAGAAGGGGATGACAGAGGATGAGATAACTGGATGGCATCACCGACTCGATGGATACGAGTTTGAGTAGACTCCAGGAGTTGGTGATGAACAGGGAGGCCTGGCGTGCTGCAGTCCTGGGTCGCAAAGAGTTGGACCCAACTGAGTGACTGAACAGAACTGCTTCTGGACTGATGACGGCTAGAGAGACAACTGTCACACAGAGAGTCCAGGACAGAGCTGAATGGTGACTCAAGGAACAGACAAGTGGTGGACTCCTTCCTTGTCCCCCTAACACTCTACCTCTTGTGGGGGCACAGAGCCTTGGGATGGCAGATGATAACAGCACCCTGTTTCCTTACTGTGCTCCTTAAGAACATGGACCCAAGGGGTCCACGGGGCTGTGTCACCTACTTCCTTGTTTTGCGTTTAGATGCTGTATTGAGTTAGGACCCCAAATTTCTTCCTCATTCTCACCAATCAAGTTTACGCATGACGGTGGAAAGCCCTGTATTGCCTGATTATCTTGATTTTTGCATTTACTATTATTATTTTTTCTATTGTAGTATATTTACAATGTTGTGTTTGCTTCAGGTGCAAAGTAATTCAATTTATATATGTGTATACTATATATGTGTGTGTGTGTGTGTTTGTGTGTGTGTGTGTGCACATGCATGTACTCAGTCACTTCAGTCACATCTAACTCTTTGTGACCCCATGGATAAGTGGCTCCTCTGTCCATGGGATTTTCCAGGCAAGAATACTGGAATTGGTTGCCATGCCCTGCTTCAGGGGATCTTCCTGATACAGGAGCTGAACCCGAATCTCCTGCCTCTCCTTGTACTGCAGGTGGATTCTTATCTGCTGAGCCGTCAGGGAAGCCCCAACATATACATATACACGGGAACATATACTATTTTTCAGATTCTTCTCCATTTAGGTTACTACAAGATATTGACTACAGCTCCTTGCACTCTTCAGTAGGTCTTTGTCATTCACCTATTTTATCGTAGTGGGTTATCTATTAATCCCCAACTCCTAGTTTATCCCTCCCCTCCACCCCCAACTACCTTGATTTCTGACAGGCACCTTGGAGAGGAGAGCAAAACCACCTCCTTTCCCTCAGCAGAGGAACTCATCTTTTCTGAATGTCAAACATGAGATACAAATGTTGCCACACGGCGGCTAGGTGATGGGGACCTAGCTAATGACTTAATTTACTTTCCATAAGTCGACAGATCCTCTTGAAATCAGGCATACAATTAGGAAATGGCAGCCCCACTGCCAGAGACACACTAGTGTGGAAGCACTGACAGGACTTTATTATCCGGTTAAGAGCACATTAGCATATCTATTAGATAAAAAGTCTGCTACTAACATCGAATGCATAACATAACTGGGTCCCCTGACTTATTTGTGGGCGGTTCTCTTTATCTCTGTGTGGTTGACTGTGAGGTTTGACGATCTAGGGCCAGGGAGTTGGGCGGAAATGTTATTTGCTGGATTGTTCAAACATCATCATTAGCATTTTGCCCTTCAGATAATGGGAGATAAATACATAATTTGGAATTCATATAGGAGGGGAAGGTGTAGTATTTCTCTGGATAGTCAGAGAGCGGTGAGCTTGAAAGGGAGGGCTGACGCTTCTCCTAGGCTGCGTCCTCAGGAAGACTGCCAGGTTAAACTAACTGTTCTCATCATCTTCTGTCATTTTCTTTATGTTTTCCCCCAAACCCGCTCTATTCGGCGAGATGGGAATACACAAAATAGCAGCCGAGAACGCAGGATTCATCAGCGTGAGTCTCAACACATCAATTTCCAAGTGTAGCAACTTTAAACACATTGTAGGCTTTTAGTTTCCATAGAAAATAATCTCTCATTGTTTTCAAAAGAAACTGAAAGCACCCCAAATTACCAGACTCTTAACATCCTGACATGTTGATGGCCCGCGTTCTTCCCAGATCAAAGTGAGAGTGGCAGAAGACAGAGCAGTGAACAGCTTACTTAAAACACAGTATTTCATATTTGGCAGGAGTTACTGTAGTGAACAGAGACAAGGTGACTTTCTAATACATATATATGCATTTTAGTTTGGCAGGGATCTGAAGAGCTGAAAACTAATTTAGGATGACATAAACGCTCTTATCTCTCTCTCTACTCCCCTTCCTCTCCCAGCCACGGGAAGAGTTTTTGACAGAAGACTCTTGTTTTTAACTCAGGGGCAACGGTCTGAGCCCTGCGTCATGCTGAACCGTTGTGTTTGACTCTCAGAATTTCGAGGATTATCTGGATTTAAACAGCAAAGTCATAACATTACGAGCATCTTTCTTCCTTGATGGGGGTTAGCCCTGCAAGAATATTGTTGCCTTTTAAGGAAATGAGATCTCGCCAGTGTTAACCCGGGACAAGAAAGCAATGATGTCATTCAGCGACCCAGCATTGTTACGACCTGTTGGAAAATCTCACCAAAGAAGGTGTCAGGCGCTGAGTCATCTTCAAAAACAGACAATAGTTTTGCAGAAAAATCTAAAGATTGAGGGCAAGTGAGTATGTGGCAAAGTTCCTAGGCAATTATACTCCATCCATGAGTTGGGGCAGTGTTTCAAACAGTCTACTGGGAAGGAAATATTTATCTTATAGAAAGTTTTTATCTTAAGGAGAAAAGTGAATTACTTTTTCCACTTTTAGTTTGGGTCAGAAAATAAGATGGAAGCATTCATTATTAAGTGGAATTATAGGCAATCACCATTTACAGTGGACTCTTGCCAGTTTGAGAGCACTGTAGTGTTTCTTGTTTGCCTGTTTTTTTGTTTTTGTAAAGGTGGAGATACTCTGAAAAGATATTTTTAGGAAAAGAATAGTAATGCAATCAGACAGGGGTTGGCAGACTGTGGCAACAATACATGGACCTAGGGGGCAGTTTTGCATTTTAAATGGTTGAAAAAAATCAAAAGAATAGTGTTCCATGACACATGAAAAGTATATAAAATTAAAATTTCAGTGTCTACAATTAAAGATGCCCAGAAAAAAGCTATGGCCATTTGTTGACACACTATGGCTGTTTTTGAATTACAACGGCAAAGTTGTGGAGCTGTAACAGACTGCATGACCTGCAAAATGAAAAATATTTACTATCTAGCTTTTGACCAAAAAAGTCTGGTGGTCTCTGTGATAGAAGGTACTTGGGAAAGCAGAAATATGAGGCCAGGTTAGGAGGCCAAGCAGGAGATGTGGCTTTTTTCCATTTTTTTAGAAGATGATTCGGGGAGGATGGGAACCAATTATTCTCCCTTGCTAATAAGGACAGAATTAGGTAAGGTGAATTGATGCTACGAAAAGGATGACTGAGGCTTCATGCAGTATTTGGGAAATGTGGTTAACCGTGATGTTTAGGAGAGAGCAGTCAAGGGAAAGATGTTAGACAAGGCATCAGGAGAATGAGTGCTTACTCCTGGGCCTGCAGCTAACTAGCCATGTGACTTGAGACCCTCTGGGCTTCAGCCGTAACAATTGTCAAAGGATTGCAATATGCCAATTTCATTTTCTGCCAGAGTGTATATTAGGGGGCTGGGGTACGGTTCAAATTTAATAATTATATGGTGATGGTTTAGTCACTAAGTCATGTCTGACTCTTGTGACCCTATGGACTGTAGCCTGCCAGGCTCCTCTGTCCATGGGATTCTCCAGGTAAGAATACTGAAGTGCGTTGCCATTTCCTTCTCCAGTGGATCCTCCTGACCCAGGGATTGAACCCAGGTCTCCCGCATTGCAGGCAGACTCGTTACTGACTGAGCCACCAGGGAAGCCCAATAATTATATACAAGTGCTTTAAATAGAAAAACAATTCTAATCAAACAGAAGGCACTAACCAGTTATTGTATGCACCCTATAAGGAGAGAAACTCAGTAGACTTGGCATAAAACAGGAGAGAAACAGTATGCTGGTTACATGTTTTAGGAACCCAGGGATCCAGAGGGATTTCTGGTGTTGCCGGCAATGAAAGTATTTGAGCAGCCCAAGGATAACAGATGACTTCCTGAGCAGGAAGCACTCGTGTGTTTCCCAGCCAAATTCTCCAAAACCAGTCTTCCCGAGGAACCATTTGGGCGAAGGGCTGAGTGATGCATAAGATGGTCCCCTAGTGGTTCATGTAGCTTTTCAGAATAATTTATTTGAGAATGTTTCGTACCCTGGGAGACTTTGGCACTGGAAGAATCTGGTGGAAGAGTATCACAGAAAAGACCCCAGCTGCGTGAGCAGGAACCGGGGGACCTCACCACAGTTGGTAGAGGCTCACGTCTTCCATTTTGCCTGAGGGCTGGTGTTACTCTGATCTACACTTGCCCACAGGCTGAGGCTATGGAAGAACTGTCATGGGGCTGAATGTTTCCAAATTGCTCATTTCTGGAAAGACTTCATGCAAGTTTCAACACGCAAGGAAGATAATTTGGCCTATTTGTCAGAGTTCCTGGCAGGCCTGAATCAGTGCCTATCCATAACTGTCCTGGGGCGGATGTGTCAATTTCAGGACCTGTCATGTTCCAGCGGAACACAGAGTCATGTATGAGCCAGAGCAGGCTCAGGTCTTAAAATCGTCGCCCTCCTTAACAAAAGGGCTTTGCTTTTTAAGTTGTCCTTCTGTCCTGTCTGATGGCTTGTTTTCTAGGTAGGCACAATCATGTGTTGCTCCTGACAGCACTCCGCTCTGTGTTTTCAATGCACTGTTTATGCCCCTGTGGTTCTGTAATTAATAATATACTGCTTTTCATCTTCAAAGTGATTTATACACATTAATTAATCCTCATCATACTTTAGAGTTTCTGAATGTCAATAACCATCACTCCCAGGTTTTACTTAGGAAACCAAGACCCAGAAGGAAAACAACTTAGTCAAGGCCACAGGGAAAGGGGTCACTGGGGTCAAGGTCAGAAATCCCTCTGGATCCCTGAGTTCCTAAATCAGGCACCCTCCAGATGCAGACACCTCACCATGCTTGCAGACCTGCCCTCGCCTTTGAAGAGTAGCCTTGGCACTACCAAGACTGCTGGTGAATCAGCCCCTTCCATCACTCATTTTGAGTCATAAACTATTCTTCAATACTCCAGGGTCGAAGCATAATCTTACCTAAAGCATACATAATACAAAATGATGGATTATAAACTAATAAACCATCCTAAGATGCTTGGGTCCAGCTTCCAGTAGCCTCCAGACTGAGGATAAATATGTTTCCTAATCCATCACTTACAAGTTACACACCCGATTAAAACATTAAACTCTTGCTACACTGTTTCCCATTTATATGATCGCCCTACAGAAAGCATTATATTTTAACTATCAAGCTTAATAAATCAGGCAGTAGCCATCTATTTCTCTCCTGCGAGTAGAGAAGGAGGCACACCGGGGACCTTATTGGCAGAAGCAGTTTCTATATCTGAGCTCCCCATGGTGCCCACCAGCCCAGCAGAACGCTGAAGCCCAAGAAGTGAGCTCATGGACCCTTTCTGAAATTTCTGACACACAGACAAATCAAGCAAGGACCCTGAAGGCATTCTGAATTTGCTTCCACCAAGCCCCACCCCTGAACAGCTACCAGCAGAAACCCACAAAACTACCTTTAAGGACAGAGAAGATTCCACCCACGTGACTGCAGGGACAACAGATGCCCTTCCCACTCCTTCAGTCCATCCCTGACTCCATCCTTCATCAAGAGGTAAGTGAGAAGCAGACATGACTTTAAATTAGGGGTGCCCGGGTGTCTGACCTCAGCCCAAATGTAGAGCTGGGGTTTGAAGTACAAAGGATTTTGCAAAGCCCCAAATAAACAGGGTGCCTTTCCCCAGAGTGTCAATGTGCTTACTTCTAGAGGACACTGACTCCTGAGAGATGCAAATAACAAGGGCTACAAAACTTAATTTTCCATATTAAGATGAGCACAGCGACAATATTTAGTGAGAGTGAAACCCTTCCATCAGTTTTCGGTCTGTTGTGCTTTGCTCTGTGCAAGGCCCCAGATCTCTGGGGGCGCACAGGTGCCCTCCTCTGCCTCCAGGCAAGCTCGGGCACAATGGTCTGGGAAGCTCCGGACCAGCTTATCCTCTGGCAGGTACCTTGCTGGCTGCCTGAGGATGAAGAAAGTGTGTGTGAGAGAGAGGAGGGTTTATACTGGGAGAGAGGGCAAAACGAGAATGATCAGGGTTGTTTTTTTATTTTCCCTCTTGTAAATGCAAAGGAGTTCAGCAAACGTGCTAAGAACTCATTTAGAACCGGTCTCTTTTTTGCTGGTGTTTTATAGGTTTGCTTTGCAACACAGCACAGCCAAACTGGGGAGGCCTGACAGAGGAGCCCTGAAACCATGCCAGAGCCATCCAGTGTTTCAAATAAATTTAAACAAATGTCACCGTGGCCTCTGCCTGGGCCAGGAGATCTGCCGCTGGCAAGCTCCGTTGACAAAGCAGCAGTGCGAGGGGCTCTTAGTTGGGGCCAGGAGCTACGAGCAGGCTTTGTGCCCAGCTCAGGATGCTCTAATGCAGGGGGCACCCTGTCCCTGAACGCCTGGCATCTGCTGCTTCCCACAGTTAGAAGGCCATACCCCATGGATGCACACCAACATCCCCAGTGGGTGAAGAAACATACTCCAGCAACTTCATCAATCTGCTATCCTAGCTCATACCCTGACCTCAACCCAGAATCACAGCTGGTGTGGGAGGTGAATCTGATTCAGATTCAGCAGCACGTGAGATGAGAGTTGAAGCAATAGAGGTGAAGGAGAAGAGGTGGACAAGATCCACGGGGTCTGAGAGACTTGATTCCCTATGAAGACCTGGCTGGATGCTTCGGTCCCTCAATCCTCTTTCTGTTCCCCAGCTCTAAAGATCAGCTAGCCACTCTGACTTTCCTTGCAGTCACAATGTTCCAGGCCTGCTGATGGCTACTCTTCTATCCAGTTTTTGGCTGGCTGAAGTTTAACCAACGTTGCCTGAATTGCTGAGCCCAGACCTGGGTTAAAAATCCAAGATGGAGGAGACCAGAAGACTACTTGAGGAATGAGGGAGGGGTTGACAGCAATGACAATTTTCAGCTTATCTCCAAGAAAGTATACAGTAAGGATATTTAATTTCACTTCTGATAAATGTCATTTAGCATCACGAAGGAGAAACTCATCAAAGTGAAATGGATTTCAGGAGGGGGAAAAAGCACTCCCATCCATCACTCATTTTTACATCCTGCAGGAGCCAAGAGGCCGACGGAACAGACCACAGAGGCCCCCTCTGTTCACAAGTGGGTGACTGTGCCCCCGCCTGGTCACAGCTGCCTGGACTCACCTATGAAATACGCCAGCAGGATGGCGAGGAGGAGGGCGGCCGCGATGGCTGACAGGGCGGCGCATTTCCAGCTGCAGTACTTGGAGGGCTTCTTCAGCTTGAAGGCCTTCCTGGAGAACGTATTGCGGGGCAGCAGGCGGGGTGGTGGTGTGTAAACCGTTCCTGAGGTCAAAGGGTATCCCGGGGAGGAGCTGCTAAACAGGGGTGTGCTTCCCGGGGACGTCTTAAAGAGGAAGTGCCTGCCAGGGAAGAGGAAAGAGTCAGGATCCACATCCTAGCCGTTGAGGACCAGTCAGCTGCTCCCCCCTACTCCCTCAACTCTGCTTTACATAGCACGAATATAGTCCTAATTGGGGCTTCCTAAGTGGCACCGTGTCAGGAATCTATCCATAGTGCAGGAGACCTGGGTTTGATCCCTGGTGTTGGGAAGATCCTCTAGAGGAGGGCATGGCAACCCACTCCAGTATTCTTGCCCAGAGAATCTCCACGGACAGAGGAGCCTGGCGGTCTGCAGTCCATGGGGTCACAAAGACTTGGACACGACTGAGTGACTGAGCACAACACACAGTCCTAATTTTCTACCCTACCCTGTCATGGGCAGAGGGATGAACATGACATTTGATGGTCATGACTTTTAAAAAAAATATTCTGCAATCTTTTCATGAGTATTACATAAAGGCAACCACAATTAAAACAGCAATTAGTATCACAAACCATATCCTCTGATAAAGGAAAGGCTCTCTGTACCTATGTGCTCATGTCCAGAATGGTAAAAGACCTACTACTGATCGATCAACAGTGATTCAAGTGTGACAAATAGGTTTTTTCCCATTCAAAGGCTAAAACATGTAGTTCTGAGTATAAGATACATAGAATTTTTTAAAAAAATTTTAATTAGAGGATAATAAGTTTACAATATTGTGATAGTTTCTGCCACACATCAACATGAACAGAAATGTTTTGAAAAATCAAAATGTATAACCAAGTGGAAAACAGAATTGTTACTACACAGACTAATATCAAGGATAAAGTTATTCACACATTCTACAGATTTCCTTCCAGCAACCCAAAGCTCAAGAGAGGTTATCAGCTTCAGATCAGGAAACTCTGAGAGGGCAGAAAGAAATGATTATCAAATGACTACAATTATAGTTACTAATAATTTTAAAAAATGAAGCCCTTGGTTTGAGAAAGAGTAACTAACTGCCTTCAAAATGAAGTGCTAACACTAGAAAAAGGGCCATAAAATTTGAGGAAATAAAGTTTGAAACTTAATAGATAAATGCTGAGAAGATATTCATGATGAGTGGAAACCAAGACCTTTTCCCATATCACGAATATAAAATTGGAAATACAATCTTAAAATCTTGTGGTTGCCAGGGGGGTGGGGGAAGGATGGAGCTGGAGTTCGGGCTTAGCAGGTACAGACTATTATATACAAGATGGATAAACAACAAGGTCCTGCTATGCAGCACAGGGAACCATATTCAGTATCCTGTGATAAGCCAGGATGGAGAATATGAAAAATGAGGTATATATATAACTGATTCCCTTTGCTGTATAGCAGCAACTAACACAACATTGTTAATCAATTGTATGTCAATTAAAAAAATAAAAGGACTTGAACTATATTGTCACAACTATTTACAACCTAAATATCACAATATTTCCATTTAAGATTTGAGAAATCGGGCTTAGCAAAGTCAAGCAACTGTTCAAGGATTTAAACTGTGAGCTCTGTCTTATACTACAGTCTGTGCTCTGAAGTTTTACCCTAAACTGTCTCTCTTGAGTCTTCCTTATGGGCTGTCTTCCTCCCTTCATTTTGCTTTCTCTTCTGAGACGGCCTCTTTAGATCATGTGATCCTGGTTCTTTCTTTTTTTTTTTTTTTCATTAAAAAAAATGGTTGTATAGTTGATATACAATGCTGCATTCGTTTCAAGTATACAGCAAAGTGACTATACACAAACACACACATATACATAAACATATATTCTTTTTCAGATTCTTTTCCATTTTAGGTTATTATAAGACATTGAATATAGTTCCCTGGGCAATATAGTAGGTCCCTGTTGCTTATCTATCTTATATACAGTAGTGTGCACCTGTTAATCCCAAACTCCTTACTTACCCCCCTCCACACCTCAACCCCTCTTTGACGATTTCCCCTTTGGTAACCATAAGCTTTTTTTTTCTAGATCATGGTTTCATTGGAAATGTTTTTGCCTGCTAAATGAATAATGTGCCTTTAGTCTAGAATTATGGCCTGACAACAGGGTAATGTACTGTTGATCCCTAACAGAACCCTTCCTCAGGGGTCAGAAGCCTGTCGCTCTAAAGAGACTTCAGGGACCATCAATTCTCCCACTACAGATTTTCTCCCTCTTTGGTGTGCCGTTTATGAGACTTCAAAGGTGCCAGGCTGTATCTTTCTTGTTCAAAACGACGACTTATCTTCTGGAAAACATCTAGTGGATATCAAAGCACGGGTTTAGTAGCCTAGAGTCTGAGCAGCTGGAGGTTGGGGACTGTGGCTTATTTTGTTCATTTTTATGTTATTTGTTCATCTTTATGTTCCTAGGACCCAATTCAAGTTCAGCAGGTAGGGGTGACTTGAATAATGGAGTTTCCTCATTGTTTTGTGAATTTACTCAGCTTCAATTCTGATTTTAAAATGTTACACAGGTATTTCTGCCTCTTCAAGTTTTCAGTAGGTGCAGCTGTATTTATGGAATACATACTAGGTGTCAGTTATAATGCTAAATATTTTACTTGTAACCAAATCTCACAACAATCCCATAAAGTGAATACTCTTATTACCTTACTTTTACGAATGAGAAAACTGAAGCCAAGAGTTAGCATGTGGGATCACTGGGGCTTAAACTCCAGTCTGCCAGACTCTGGAAGCTCTAACCGAACCTATGACACCACATGTTCCCTGCATATGGTGGTTAGCTGGCTTTTCCAGTGGGCTTCTGAGGCAAGATCGTGGTCCTTACAATTATTTATATCACGGCCTCGTCCAGATAAAACTCTGCAAGTATTTTAATCCTTGGCAAAGACCAAAGGAGGCTGAGATGACAGACAATCATGTCAGAAAATGACTATCTGATTAGTGAATTATTTAGCACAGCTAACATCAAAATAAACAACTGATACTTAAACTTTATTTGTACTGTAAGAACATTTGGTGATCTGAATACAGCCAAGAGGTTTGATTCTATAAATGAGGTTTGCATTCCTTGTCCAAGAGCTCTCTTTGAAAGCTCCAGATAAAAAGAGCCTTTTGGAAGAGGAGGCAGTGGGCATTGTGTTTAAAGGCAGCCTCTTGGAGCAAAATTCATCTGCATTGGAGTCCTGGTTATGTCATTTCTGGACACAGAAGCTCATGTAGGTTACCTTATGCTGTTCTTGACAACCTCCAGGTCCTAATCAGTAAAAGGGGAGGAATAACAACACAGGTTGTTGTGGGAATTACACAGCCATGTAGCATGAGCATTTAACCAAGGGTGTGTCCCATGGCAAGTGCTCAGTGCCCAACAGATAGCACTTATTCTTAATTCCTCAGAGAACATAAGGAGCCTGAAACATGAGTTTTAATTTAAAGCTTGACAAATGTTGAGCAAACACCTGAAGAGTTCTCCAAATCACTAAATAATAGTCCACTGGCCTATAATTAAGCTAGCACATATGCACACCAGAAGGCAGCATGGTGGGAAAACTCCAGGATTTGATTTAGAATGACTTCAAGTTTACTTCTTGAACAATTCTTCAGTTCTGGTAAAAAAAAAAATAGGGAATCAAACTTAGGGGAATATACAGACATTGTAAGCCATCATTAATGAGTATTTACAAACATACGGACAACCAGTTTTCACTCCACCAGGGACCTCACCCACTCCCATGACTTTAGCCATCGTTGATGGGCCTGGAGTCCTCAGATTTCCATTTCTAGCTCAAGTTCTTCCCTGAGACCCACATTTCAATTGTGTATTGGATATCTCGTCCTCCACATTCCTTAACTCTCTTGAGCAAGTTACAACCAAACATCGACTCTTTTCCTTCCCCTCCCCAATCACACTCCTCCTGACTTCTGTTACCTCCAGTTGTCTAGGACATCATTGTCATCCCCACCTCCTTCCTTCTCTCATCTTCTCCTAAACAAAGGCTTAAAGATCCCATCCATTTTATTTCTGAAAAGGTCTCCCACCAAACTTCTCCTTCATCCCTCTCCCACTTTTCTTTCCAAATCACAAATTTCGTCATACCACACTTAAAAAGCCCTGTGGGTTCGCCATTCCCTAGAAGAGGAAACCCAGATATCAATATGGGACCAGACTCTTACAACCACTACCCAACCTTTTTCTCTTCATCTCCAACCTTGGGCTTTCAGCTCCCATGAACTCTACACTTCAGCCAAAAGAAAGACGCAGTGCTCCTTCACCAACCCATTTATGACACTGAGCCTTTGTGGATGATACGTAATGCTCTCCAAAATGTCTTCCTGTTCCTTCCCTCCTCCCATCCCAGGCAACTCCGACTCACCTTCCAACCACCTGCCTGGGAAGCCTATTCCAACACTGCCCCCACCTCCACCACCCCATCACTTTGTGCACTCAAGAAGCTATTTATACACTTGTTTATATGTATATATGTGTGTGCTTATAAAATACATGTTATATATTGTTATATTATGTAAATATGTTTAATGTGACTGTCACAAATCCAATCGTAAAATCCTTTCCACTTGATAATGTTAAACATTACTCTTGGCATTTGTAGAATCTAAATATCAGTGCCTCAACACCAGTCATATTTGTGGACAGAATCCATAAATTGGAAACAAGGATGTTTTTAGCAATATGAAAGAAACCACAAGATGAAGATTAAAATGTTTGAATTGATTTTAGTTGTCTTTAATGCACTCATTTATAAGAAATACTAGAAGAATATGATTATTTCTTTTATATGGGATTGCTTCATGAGATCCTCCAATTGTCCCCTTGACAATCCAGGCTATTTTTTCACACATCCTTCTAAAAGGGAAGTCAGATTATGTTACGTCATCACTGTTCTCTTTTCCCAGAAAGAAAGAAAGAGAGAGTGAAGGAAAGAAAGAAAAAGGAAAACATTGTAAAAATTAAAAAATGAAAAGTAATTAAATAAAAAGACAAGGCTTCCAATAATACTTCGAGAAAAATTGGAAATCTTTCCCATGGCCTACAACTCCCCAGATGATCTGTCCTCCGACTCTATCTTCCACCACTTGGTCCCCTCCGCTTCATGAGTTACACTCATCATATCATGTCCAACATATTCCTGCCTCAGGACCTTTGAACTTGCTATTCCCTCTGCCTGGAAATGGCTCAGATGATGCAGAATCTGCCTGCAAGGTGGGAAACCCAGGTTTGACCCCTGGGTCAGGAGGATCCCCTGGAGAAGGGAATGGCTCCCCATTCCAGTACTCATGCCTGGAGAATTCCATGGACAAACGAGCCTGGTGGGCTACAGTCCACTGAGTCACAAAGAGTGGATAATGATTGAAGCAAATAACACTTTCACTTTCACTGCCTGGAAATACCTGCACAGTTTGTTTCTTCATGTTGGTCAACATTCTATTTCCCCTCACTTCTTTCTTTGTCACTCCCTCCTATTAAAACTGCT
>NW_011495049.1:5922759-5973614 GCF_000754665.1 Bison bison bison | reverse complement strand
TACATGCATGTGTGCATTATTTATTGTCTGTACCCATCATGAGAACTGAATTTCTATGAAGTTCAAAACCATCAAGTACTTTGTCTGATGTGTTCATCACTGTATCCTAACATCTAGAGCAGAGCCTGGCACAGAGAGGGAAGCCAGCAAATCTCTGTTGGCTGAAAGTCCTGCAACCTTCTCAAGGCCAAAATCATGAACGCTCAAGGGACAATACTGTGAACATGGTGAATTTTGAAATGAATATTTCTTCTGCCATGTCAACTCTTATTTTCCAAACAGATTGATAAGTATGCAAAGTTCATACAGGCAAGAGAGTCTGTATGTATACAGACAAGGCCAGATCCTGCTACGGACGAGAAACAACCTCCATTCTTTTTGGCACTGTGTTGACTTTTTCAGGATACAATTCTCAGGCCTCTCACGGGTATTGCAGTGTCTGTAGTGATCACTGCTAGATGAAACTCATTTAATTATCACATCCTTTCTTTCTGGTTGCTGGTCTTTAAAATTATTAAACCAGGGTGTCAGAGATAGGTAGACTCCTCACACAATACAATTACACCCTGGTGTTTTGTATCTTTAGAAGATTAAATTCGGCAAATAAAAAAAAAAAAAACCCTTTTTTTAAAATTAATCGAAAGAAGCAATCTTTTGATTATATCCCATAAATACCTGCTTTAGAATTACTTGAAGGCTCTGTCAGAAAAGTGCAAATTCCTGGGCTGCATTCAGACCTAGGCCTGGGGTCTGGGAATGCACTGGTGAAGAGGATTCCTAGGTGCTTCTAATGTATCATAAAGCTTAAGAAATTCTACTCTAACCCTTGATGCAATTTTCAACTACATCTGCCTCACCCAGAACACACTAAATGGTTACTAGATATATGCCTTAAAATGCAAGTTTTGAATGCTTGATGTCTTTAGACGTGAAATGTCATGAAGTCTACAACTTATTTTCAAATGACTCAGTACAAAGATCTCTCTCTCTCTCTCTCTATGGATCTAAAAGCGATATGCAACAAAACGATAGCAACTGTTTAAACTACAATTAACTACTACTGTAATACAGGTGGTTTTTCTCACCTGTATTATTCTTCCAACTTTTCTGAATGCTTGAAAGTTTTCAAAATAACAGGTTGAAGAAAATGCAGACTCTGATTCACTCAAAGATCACAGTCAAATGACGCAAGAATAAAGGTCAATAAAAGGAAGCAAAAAGACCCACAAGGTGATGGTCTGGCCAGATGGTCAATGGGAGGGCCAAGAAGGGTCAGGGCACTTTGGATTTTTCCTAAACTAGCTCTTAAGACAGCTTATCCCTCTCGGGGGCCTGCTTAGTGTGCTCCAAGAAGTCATTTGTGATGCCCCAACCGAAGGTCTTCCCAGTGGTTGGCCATGGAAATAGCGCAGCTCGGGACTCCGGGCATCAGCAAAAATGTGTAGTTTCCAAATGCACTTGACATTTTTCAAGCACAACTCAACTGCTCCCAGAATTGGCCACTTGTGCCTCAGGAAGGAAGGCAAATGAGGGGCCCCCAAAGTGCTGTCTTTGGAGTTTGCTAACACTCGAGGGGAGAGAGAAAATCAGTCCTTGATGTTGTACAAAAACCAATACTTCTTTTGTTGTGCACACTTCTTTCCTTGGTAGCCACGTGGGTTATCAAAGTTCAGCCCCAGCACCCAGCATCATGCCTGGCACAGGTTAGGGGCTCAAAGGCTGGCTGTCAAATTGAGTAGTGAGACTAAGGAATGGTGGTCCCTCTCTCTTCTCTCTGCTCTATAGCCTCCGTCCCCATGAATTCTCAGAATAAAGTGATCATCACTTCACTCTAAACTCTCAATCTTTTTAGTACAAGTCACCACTTCCCCTCTTGTGAAAACAAAATCATTTAATAAAAATTGTGTGAGAGAGAGAGAGAGGGCTTCCCCGGTAGCTCAGCGTTAAAGAATCTGTCTTTAAGGCAGGAGTCGCAGGAGGTGTGGGTTCGATTCCTGAGTGGAGAAGATCCCCTGGAGGAGGGCAGGGCAACCCACTCCAGTATTCTTGCCTGAAGAATTCCATGGACAGAGGAGCCTGGTGGGCTACAATCCATGGGCTCACAAAGAGTCAGGCACAACTGAAGTGACCCAGTACACACGCATGTGAGAGAGAGGAGAGCAAAACCAACAGCCATTCCCCCATGGGCTTTACAGGACTGCAAAGGCATGCCTTTGAGGCAGAATCTTGGCAAGCCAGGCTTTCACTTCAAATTGCTTAGAAAATTAAGGACATACATTTTCTCTGATGAAACAACCATGGAAGATTTTAAAAAGCAGTTGAACAAACAAGACACTCATGCTTCGCATCCATGCAAGAAGGACCCCATCAATTCAAAACATGGTGCATTTTTATTTTATTCTTGTGATACAGAAGGAGCTTGACGGATTAGAGTGGACGCTTTGAAAAGCAGTGGCTGGCTAAACTACTTGAGGCCCCAACAAAAGATTTCTCTTCCTTTTTTTTCGGAGTCAATGGCGAATAAACTCACTCATTAACCTCAAAACCTACCAAAGAAAAGAAACAAACAAATATTGAAAGGCTCTTCATGCCAAGTATCATTCCCCCCTGCCCCCACCCAGCTCGCAACCAGTGGGATCCTTAGAGGCGGTCTCCATCTTTTCTGTGGCTTTAAATTTATTCCTGGGGGAAATCCCAGTAGGGTTTCGAAAAAGAAATGTACTAGAGAAACAATTGCGTAGAGGTCAAGTTTTTGTGTCTTTCTTCTTGCTTGCTCGCTTTCAGTCTGGATCCAGCTCTTCCATCACAGAGCATCATGGAACTAACCAGGAAGACTCACGACTAACAGTGCAGCTGTGGTCTTTGCTCATGAAGTCAGCCATAGCCACCATTCTCCTTGAAACTGAGTGAATGTCTTGAATGCTCTCCAGGTTGCATGGTGTGCAAAAAAAAAAAAAAAAGCAGCTCTGTTTATCAGGGCAGCCAGGTGTTGACTGTTGTTCTACCGAGAAAATTGACCTCTCCAGAAAATAAACTCACAGGTATTCAGAGTAGCGGATGGGAATATTGATACACAGTCCATTAATCCCTAAAAGATTCTGAATATCATACAGGCAGTTGCTGAAATGCGATAAAATGCCAGAGAAAGGAGAGAGGCAGAAGTCCAGCAGGCATGGGGGCGTGGTGATCAGTAAGGGAGACCAGGTGTGCCTGGAAAACTCAAGATCCCCTCCCATCTCACTGGCGCTGGCCATGCCCTTTGAAGCACCAGGTTTACTGTCTCAAAAGGAGTACGTTTAATAAAGAGGCAGCCCATAAAGGGTACTGTAGCATGTAAAGTTACTGTAATTAGGTTTTCAGGAGATATCATAAAACAGTTAGCTGGAGAGAGGTTAAACAACCAGCACACTTTCTGCCATTGCTAGTCTGCTCTCAAACCTGAGAAGGAATGGTGATGGAGAGGGGCAACTCAAAGAGTAGATGAGAGAGAGAGAGAGAGAACAAGAAGAAGGAGGAGGAGGAGGAGGAGGAGGAGTGGGTGGGGGGAGACAAAGAGGTAAAAAGAAGAGAGAAAAGGGTAGAGATAAATAAGAAAAAGAATGAGGAGAAAAAGGAGAGCGAGTGGGGAGGAGAAGAGAGAGAGAGAGATGTAGGGCATGCAGAGAAAGAAAACAGAAAAAAAGAGAAGCTTCCAGGATGAGACAGAGAAAAATGATGTTGGACACTGTACTATTCAGCTCCCCCACTTTTTGGGGGCTGCACCACGTGTCTTACAGGATCTTAGTTCCCCAACCAGAGATCAAACCTGGGCACAGCAGTGAAAGCCCATGTCTTAATCATTGAATGGCCACAGAATCCCCATTCAGTCACTTTTTAAATAGCAAAACTAAACCATCTTTTAAGTGTCCTGCATTTATTTTCCTGTTTGCAAACAAGAGGCACACATTATAAAAGAAAAACCAAGTACGTAAGTTAAATAAACAGAAAGCAAGTCTCCCTTACACTGAGAGTGTGTGTGCGTGCTCAGTCGTGTCCAACTCCTTGTGATCCTTGACTGTAGCCCGCCAGGCTCCTCTGTCCATGGGATTTTCCAGGCAAGAATACTGGAGTGGGTTGCCGGGCCCTCCTCCAGGGGATCTTCTCAACCCAGGGATGGAAACCACGTCCCCTGTGTCTCCTGCATTGCAGGTAGATTCTTTACCTCTGAGTCATCAGGGAGAGACTGGTAAACATTTGATGTTTAGAGTCAGATTTTTTCCCTACAGATAAAAAATCTTTTATTATTATTATTATTAATTATTTTTGAAATCAATAGGATCATGCCAAGGAGGTGGTACTGAATCTACAGATTCTGAACTTGGACAACCAGGGTTTGGATCCTGGCACTAGGCAAGTTACCCTCTCTAAGTTCCTGTGGTCTCACCTGTAAAGTGAGAGATGGCTGGTATATATGTATAGGCCTGTTAGAGGGATTGGGTAAATTTATTTATGTGCAAAGGCTTCCCAGGTGGCTCAGTGGTAAAGAACCCTCCTGTCAATGCAGGAGCCATGGGTTCGATCCCTGGGGAGGGCAGATCCCCTGGAAGAGGAAATGGCAACCTACTCCAGTACTCTTGCCGGGAAAATCCCCATGGACAGAGAAGCCTGGCAGGCCAATCACTGGGATTGCAAAGAGTCAGACAGGACTGGCCAACTCAGCACAACACAACAACACTCATGTGAAAGCCTTAACACTGAGCCTGATGTTCAGTGAGTGATCAATCAGTTCAGTTCAGTCGCTCAGTTGTGTCCAACTCTTTGCAACCCCATGAACTGCAGCATGCCAGCCCTCCCTGTCCACCACCAACTCCCAGAGTCCACCCAAACCCATGTCCATTGAGTCGGTGATGCCATTCAACCGTCTCATCCTCTGTTGTCTCCTTCTCCTCCTGCCCTCAATCTTTCCCAGCATCAGGGTCTTTTCAAATGAGTCAGCTCTTTGCATCAGGTGTCAAAAGAATTGGAGTTTCAGCTTCAGCATCAGTCCTTCCAATGAACACCCAGGACTGATCTCCTTTAGGATGGACTGGTTGGATCTCCTTGTAGTCCAAGGGACTCTCAAGAGTCTTCTCCAAAACTACAGTTCAAAAGTATCAATCCTTCTTCGCTCAGCTTTCTTTATAGTCCAACTCTCACATCCATACATGACCACTGGAAAAACCATAGCCTTGACTAGATGGACCTTTGTTCACAAAGTAATGTCTCTGCTTTTTAATATGCTGTCTAGGTTGGTCATGACTTTCCTTCCAAGGAGTGATCAGTAAATGTAGCTATTAATCGCTTGAAGGGAGGAATCAAGTATATCTTACTTTTTACTAGATCTGCTTGACCCACACAGTGCCCAGCTCATTTAAAATATCTCTAGAACTAATGCATTGTCCTAATTAGCACAGCGACTAGAGGATTGTCGGCAACCCTACCCCTCAAAAATAATTTTATTAGGAAGGGAAGGATGGAGGATGTTACTAATACACATCTCTTTTTCCATTTGGGAATTTATGCTTGGGTTGAGAACTTAACTGTTGCTTTAAAAATAAAACTTGAAAAATGTTTTAAAAAACTGCTACTTCCCAAGTTTGAAGAAGCAGCCAATAACCCAATTAGTATAATGAAAAGCCCATTTCATATCATGATTCCTTAAGCTTTAAACTCAAACCAATTTTGATTCAATGAGAAACAGGCTTTCAAGGTTTCTGAGCTCTGAACCTTTCAGATCAGAGGGGACCGTCATTACATTTGCATATGCCACGAACAACAGGAAAATCCTCTATTTTGCCCTCTTCAAAATTTGCAGTCATACCAAAAATACTCACAGCTGGAATAATTAGCAACTCAATTTATTGCCTTCCGTTTTCTAAATAGAAGCTTGATATTTAAATAGCATCACACTGTGATATAACATAGCATTTTTTCATAGAAAAACTTTGTTTTTCTTTTCCCCCCATGAAATGACACAGTGTTTAGTGTGACAGGCAACGTCTCAGGAGGTCACTAAAGAAATCTGCTGTTGTGTGAGCAAATCCATTTCGGAATCTTTGGCATGCGATGACTACGAGTCTTTCTTCGCGCCCCGCTCCCCCTCCCCCGAGTTGTTAACTTGACTTTTTTCAAGTTAATTGGTAAGAGTCATGATATAGTAGAGGGAAAAAAAAAACAAAGACTTCTGACTTTGGTTTACACTTGACCTTGAAACCACCTTACACCATAATATGGCAGTGCAGAGACAGCCATTTGAAATAGACTTGCATCTGTGTTCACCGGCAGCCAGAGAAAGAGAGAATGCACGCCATCAGATACAATCAAGGAGCACCGGGACTCCTCCCATTGTGCTTACTGCCTGCGCCATTCAGAGAGTCAAAGAATTTTCAAGCTGGAAGGAGCCTTAGGATATGTCCCTTTATCATATTCTGCTTCACTACCTGGGTCCTGTGTGTCTGCCTTGTCTCTTCTGTCGACTGACAAGCTTCTCCAAGGCAGGCTCTCTATCTTTTGCTTCCTAGTACTTTTCTCTGTTCACAGTTGGTATTCACAACTGTCTGCTGAAGGAACATACAAAGTATGGTTTAATGGAAAATGTACAGGCTTTGGAATGAGGCACGACTGCATTCAAATCTCAAATCCTTTGGGAACTGTGTGATATTGGGAAAGCCAATGAATTTCTCTGAGCCTTGGATGCCTCCTCTAAAAGATGGGTAAATAATAATATCTACATTACAGAACCGTTGGAAGGGCTGAAAGAGATCATTTGTGAGCACAGAAGCTGGCCTATAGGAGGTGTTTAACACATGCGGGTACTGTATATTTGGGGAATACAGTACATCCATGTGTTAAACATGTCCTGAGTCTTCATTAAATGTTGGTTGTCCTGAGTCAACCAATATTTACAGGGATCAGTTCAGTTCAGTCACTCAGTCTGATAAATCTTTGTATTTACAGGGATACAATGGTAAATTACGTCCTAACCCTCATGCGGAATTTCTAATTGGAGAGGCAGACCAAATAAAACTCAAATGCAGGTAAGTCAATTTGTTGTTGTTTTTCAGTCACTTAAGTCATAGACCCATGGATTGCAGCCTACCAGGCTTCCCTGTCTGTCACCATCTTCCAGAATTTGCTCAAACTCATGTCCACTGAGTTGATGCTGCCATTCAGCCATCTCATCCTCTGTTCTCCCCTTCTCCTCCTGTCCTTAAACAGCATCAGGGTCTTTTCCAATGAGTCGGCTCTTCGCATCAGGTGACCAAAGGATTGGCGCTTCAGCATCATTTCTTCCAATGAATATTCAGGACTGATTTCCTTTAGGATGGACTGGTTGGATCTCCTTGCAGTCCAAGGGACTCTCTCCAGAGTCTTCTCCAACACCACAGTTCAAAGGCATCAATTCTGCAGCACTCAGCCTTCTTCATGGCCCAATTCTCACATCTGTACATGACTACTGGAAAAACCATAGCTTTGACTAGACGGACCTTTGTAAACCAATAAATACATGATGTAATTACAAACTGTGAAAACCACTGAGATAGAAAATGTGGGACTCCATCAGTGTGGTCACGCTTCTCTGAGGAGACAGTGAAAAAGAGGAGATCTGAGGAAAAGAAGTGGGTGATCAAATGGTGAAGACAGTGTCCCAAGCAGAGGAGACTTTCTCATTTTTATTTTGAGGAGGCATCTAGCAGGTCTTGTGAGAGTCTTCTTGTTTTCTTCATCTTTCAAGTTGGAATCCTCCTCAACTTTTCTGTCATCCTTGAAGTATGCTAGCCACCATTACACCAATTATTTCCATTGAGGAAACACGATGGTTTTGAAAAATAATGGGGTAATGCATTTTTAAGGCTAATTTCTAGGATCCTACTTAGCGATTCTGTGCATTCTGCAGCCGTCCCTTCCTCCCTTTCCACAGCAAACCCAAAGGATGCATATATTCAGGCATTAGTTTACAGGAATCTCAGGGCCAGTTACTGGTTTGTCACCAAGAGCTCAGAGATAACACTCCTTTAAGTCTGGAAGAATTTTTGGTGAATGTACTTGCTACTTATCTGTCACTTCTCTGCCCACCTATATACAGAGCAGTTTATCTTCACAGGTTTCGTATCTCTGCAAACATGGAGATTTCATGGAGCATTTTCTCTTCCAAATCACTTTGAAAAGAATACGACAAGAACAGACTTCATCTCTGAAAAATCCAATGTTTACCCTCTACTACCCAGAGAAGAATCCATTTATCTTTCTCTTCTTTCCCCCCACCTCTGTCATGAAGGAGTCCTGCCTCATACACTTTTTTTCTTTCCTTATCTTTGATGCTTCAGTGATCTCAGGAAAACCTGAAGAGGTGCATTTACCAGGATGCAGCCCAGGGATCATGTAGACCATCTTCCAGATATTAACATATTACACACGTGGGTCTATTTACCAGTATTAATCAAATTACATGTGCTGGTATTTTGTGCAGTGCCTGCAAAGTTCACCATTTCAAAGCATGTTTTGGAAGAAGACATTTATTCCCTAGCATCCTTCTTGGAAAAGACTGGAGCAAGAATCACGTTCTCCAGACTACTGTGTCTCTCCCTTGAGTAGGTCTTTCAGACTGAGGGAGACGCATCGATCCTCTAGCTGCTCTTCATTAATTAAATTTTTTTTCTATTGAGGTGAAATTCACATAAAATTAACCATTTTAAGCTGTACAATTCTGTGGCACTTGGTACATTCACAACGGCATAAACCACCACCTCTATTTTGTTCCAAAAATTTTCATCATCCCCTAAGAAAACGGTCTCCATTAAACAGTAACTCTCATTCTCCCTTCTCCCACCCTCAGCTCTGGGTAACCACTGATCTGATTTCCATCTCTATGGATTTCCCTATTTCAGATATTTCACACACTACACAATATCATACAATATGTGGCCTTTTGTGCCTGGCTTTTCTCAGCTGGCATAATGTTCTCAAAGTCATCTCTGTCATAACATTCATCGGTACAGCTTTCCTTTTCTGTGGCTGAAAACTATTCCATTGTATTACTATATTATGGTCATCCCTGGGTGTCCACAGGGGACTGGTTTCAGAACCCCACTTGGATACCAAAACCCATGGATGTTTAAGTCCCTTAAATGAAATGGCAGAGTATTTGCATATAACTACACACATGCCCCTTTAAATTGTCTCTAGTACAAAGGAAACACTATGCAAATCATCATAAATATAATATAAATGCTATATAACTAGTTGCTGGTACATGGTAAATTCAAATTTTGCTTTTTGGAATTTACCCCCCAAATATTTCTGATCCCTGGTTCACTGACTCCACAGATGCAAAACCTGTGGCTGTGCAGGGCTGACTATATGCGACACATGTTGTTCACTGTCATCCATCGACGGACATTCGGGCTGTCTCCACCTCCTGGCCTCTGGGCACAGGGCTGATCTGGCTATTTGCATACAAATACTTGTTTTCATTTTTTTTTTGTTTTTTGGCGGCTATACCCAGAAGTGCAATTGTTGGGTCATTTGGTTACTATGATCCATGACCTATAACTATGAATCTAGCTGCAGCCTGGGAGACCTGGGTTTGATCCCTGGGTAGGGAAAAACCCCTAGAGGAGTACATGGCAATCCATTCCAGTATTCTCGCCTGGAGAATTCCCATGGACAGAGGAGCCTGGTGGGCTATAGTCCATGGGGTCACAAACAGTCAGACATGACTGAGCAATTAAGCACAGTGGTCATTATGTTTAACTTTTTGATAAACCTTTAGCTAGCTTCTAAATGCAGAGAATGATGGTCTACATTGAACTTCTCTGCAAGCTTACATTCTGGTTGGCTCTAAACCTTGTGTCAGGCTTCTTGCATCTAATCCATGTTGTGAACTTGTTTCTGAAACCTTGGACTAAATTATAAAAACAAGAAGCATCATCAAAGGGCCAGGGATCTATATGTGCAGAAAGCATAATATAACTTCATATCTTACAAAATGCTTTCACATGCCCAAGTCAACGGCTTTCATTTCAAGAAAGAGGTGTGAAAGCCTGGTAAAGTTTATTCTAGCAAAGCTATCTTATCCCCTGATAGTTTATTTTTTAAAAAAGTTTCATTGTTAGCACATATTCTGAGCACCATATTATTAATAGTACTTACAAGGTCCAAGTACTGTAATGCTGCTGCTGCTAAGTTGCTTCAGTCGTGTCCAACTCTGTGTGACCCCATAGACGGCAGCCCACTAGGCTCCGCTTTCCCTGGGATTCTCCAGGCAAGAACACTGGAGTGGGTTGCCATTTCCTTCTCCAATGCATGAAAGTGAAAAGTGAAAGTGAAGTCGCTCAGTCGTGTTCGACTCTTACCAACCCCATGGACTGCAGCCTACCAGGCTCCTCCGTCTGTGAGATTTTCCAGGCAAGAGTACTGGAGTGGGTTGCCATTTCCTTCTCCAATGCATGAAAGTGAAAAGTGAAAGTGAAGTCGCTCAGTCATGTCCGACTCTTAGCTACCACATGGACTGTAGCCTACCAGGCTTCTCCATCCATGGGATTCTCCAGGCAAGAGTACTGGAGTGGGGTGCCATTGCCTTCTCCGCCAAGTACTGTGGAACCTTATAAATGAGTGAATTTCAAAACTTTTGGCCAAAAGAGATATTATGTTTTATTTTAGAGAGCAAAATCACAAAGTCCTTCTCTAGCAAGGATGTGAAGACATGCCAGGCTTCCTACTTCAGTCATGACATCAGAGACAGACTGAAATATTAAGACTCAAACTGTTTTTGGGACCACCAACTGGATATGTGTATTACTAACTTCAGCTAAAGAAAGAATTCCATGATATTTGGGAAATATTGGAGTAAATAAAATTAAGGACATTACTACCTATTTTCACAAGCCTTTCACATCTTAAAGATCTCGGTGCCTTCTGCAAAATGTTTATCATTTTACTTACTGATTTGATCACATAAATTTTAACCCACTCACCTTCCCGGTCTTAAAACTGGTATCCCACTGGGTACATCTTTGAGAAATAAAGTTTTAATTCATTTCTATCTCTGAACGAGTACACTAACGCCCAGAAAGAAATGAGAAATAAACAAACAAACAAAAATGGTTATTTCCTAGATGTCTGTAGATTCTTAAGACCCAGTCTTGGGGTGGAGGGAGAGAGGGAGGGATAAGAGGAGGAAGGAAAGAGAGAAAGAAGAGAAGAAGGCAGGACTAGCTTTATGTCATAAAAATTAAAAGGGACAGATTAAGTATGTTATAGCTTCCTTCAAGGCCTAGAAAAGAAACACTGAATTATCTAACTTTTTGCAGTGTGTATAGCTGAGACCGTGTTGATGACTTAGATGTTGGTAACTCAAGCTATACGGACAGCCAGGGGAGAAAGAAAACTGCTACCCGTTCTTTTGTCTTATACATTTGCTTTTTCCATGTATCTACTGTATGTGGAGATTTCTGGCATTTATGTTCAGGGCTCTGTTCACTTTTTTAGCCCTCAAATAAAAGTAGTTATCTTTATAATTTGTTTTCTCATCTGAATTTACATCAGACCCTGTAGGGCATAAGCCCTAAAGAAGACCTATCAGTGTATGTACCCACATTTTTTTTACATGTATAATATCCATAGGTATTTTTTCTTAGCACTCCTCAGGAAATGATACAAGAGCCCTTCAGGGATATTAATTAAGCTTTGTAGCAACCCCTGTGACATGTCTGCCTGTCTACATATGTCTGTTGGACACTCAGAAATTAATGCTTTGCGGAAGTGTGCCATTTAAGTGTGTTTGTAGGCCAGCCACATACCCACTGACAATGCATGAACAGATCCATATGTGTCAGTCATCAAAAAAGAAAAAAGCGCCATTTAAAAAGGCAACCATCTTTTAGCATCAACACATAAATACCGCCATGGCAACTTTTTATCCTCTCGGGCAGATCCTGCCGCCTCCCTGTCACAAAACAGGTCCCGGGGAAGCAGACTCTGCAAGTCTGGCTTCCTTGAAAGGCTCCTGGTTTCTTAAATGCTGGGTTTCCCAGGGCCCCAGGCAAGGCTTTTTAAAAATGCAAGTGTCAAGGCAAACTGTCATGCGTGTTTGCCTTAAGCACCCGAAAAGCTTGTCATTGCCATCTTGGAAGCCTTGATGAAGATGCAGACGGACAGGCTGAGGCACGGGAGATGGAGAGCTGCCCGATGGGAAGGTGGCGTGCGAGACGAAAAGGCAGGGGCCCACCTTCAGGCATTTTCTTTGCGAGTGGCAGAATTAAAACAAAACCTCAAGGAGAGTCTGGTAAGGGGAGGGTGCCTTGCAGACGCTGCAGAGGCTTGGACTTGAACCGGGGTCCCGTCTGGCTCTGAGGTTTGGCTTGATAAGAGGTGAAGTGGTTACAGGACACAAAAAAGCCGTGTCTGCCTTTCTGGGAGAGGACATGGGGTGGATGGAGAGGTCAGGGACCTGGAAGGAGGAGGAAGGTCGGGGCAGGGTGAAGGCTGGGACAACATCTGCGCATCTTTGGGTGCTGGGCAGGGCTGAGGTTACAGGGTGAACTGCGGGCAGCATGTGGGCTCCATCACCTGGCTGCCCCTCCTGGAACCTGGTGCAGAATGGGGCAAACGACCTGATGTTGTTGAATCTCAGCTTCTTGAGATGGAAAATGGTGAAAATGACTGAAAATATCTCATAGGGATATGGTCTGGATTAAACATGGGGGCTCAGCACATACCTGATGCTGAGTAGACCCTCAATCACTGCTGCAGCTAATGAGCAATGACCCCTGTAGATGGCCTCCTTGAAGTAACTGTTTCTTGCCTCTTAGTCCCCATTCCTTTCTTCCTTATGAGATCCTTTGTTTAACAGCCGAGAGCCTATTTTATTTATTTCATTTATTTGGCCGCACTGAGTCTTAGTTGCATCATGTGGGATCTCTCGCAGCTTTAGTAGTTGCTGTGTGGCTTTAGAGGCTTTGTGGCACGTGGGGTCTTACTTCCCTGACCAGGGATTGAACCTGAGTCCCCTGCATTGCAAGGCGGATTCTTAACCACTGGACTACCGACGTGCCGTTAACTTTTAGCTCTTGCACTTCCGGTGTGTTCATCAAAGTCTTTCTTCTTTCTCACCACAAATGGGGTCATAACACACCTTTGGATAAATCCCTCTGCAGGGTCCATCAGAATAAACCACAGGGGGCTTCACTGGGCCTGGAAGGTGCCCCTGCCATGGGCCTCTCCTGCACTGAGTCCCAGTGCAGTGGATCCAGAATACTCGTGCATTCTTCCATTTCTGGCCTAGTTTTATTCCTTGTCTCAGCTTAGAAGGCCCTTTTGCAGGGGTAACTCTCCTATTTCTAACAGAATGGGACTCAGACCCCATTCCTACAGCCCAGACTCCTTGACCCTTCACTCCATGTCCCCAGACGGTGCCCCGAACTTTCTTCCCTCTTACAACTGTTTATATTCATGTAAATTACTTACTTCGCTTTTTCTGTTGTTTTCTGTTTCTTCACTAAATCGAACCTGAGTCTCCTGCATCTGCAGGCAGATTCTTTACTGCTGAGCCGCCAGGGAGGCCCTAGTTTTCTCCTGTGCAAGTGAAAGTGTTACTCGCTCAGTTGTGCCCTACTCTTTGAGACCCCATGGACTGTAGACTGCCAAGCTCCACTGTCCACGGGATTCTCCAGGCAAGAATACTGGAGTGGGTTGCTATGCCCTCCTCCTGGGGACCTTTCTGACCCAGGGATCAAACCCCAGTCTCCTGCATTGCAGGCAGATTCTTTTTATCTGAGCCACATTCTTTACCATCTGAGCCACCAGGAAAGCCAAAGAACAATCTGTTTCTGCCCAGTTTTTAATCAGGCAACTTTCATGTGTGAGGGCAAACGTGATCAACACTACACTAATGGAAAGCTTTCTCCTGCTGCTGCTGCCGCTGCTGCTAAGTCGCTTCAGTCACGTCCGACTCTGTGCGACCCCATAGACAGCAGCCCACCAGGCTCCCCCGTGGGCAGGCAAGAACACTGGAGTGGGTTGCCATTTCCTTCTCCAATGCATGAAAGGGAAAAGTGAAAGTGAAGTCGCTCAGTCATGTCCGACCCTCAGCGACCCCATGGACTGCAGCCTTCCAGGCTCCATGGGATTTTCCAGGCAAGAGTACTGGAGAGGGGTGCCATAGCTTTCTCCTACCAGACTGTAATTCCCAGGGGACAAGGGCCTCACCCTCTTCCTCCTTTACTCTCAGAATCTTGCTTGGTGCTCAGCCCCTAACAGGACCTGCATAAATGTTGGCTGAATTAAGTTGAAGTCTGATGAACACTTCAACACGATAAGTTGTAGTCTGATGAACACGTCATGTATGGCTGTGAGAGTTGGACCATAAAGAAAACTGAGCCCCGAAGAATTGATGCTTTTGAACTGTGGTGTTGGAGAAGGCTCTTGAGATCCCCCTGGACAGGAAGGAGATCCAACCAGTCCATCATAAAGGAAATCAGTCCTGAATATTCATTGGAAGGACTGATGCTGAGGCTGAAACTCCAATCCTCTGGCCACCTGATGTGAAGAACTGACTCATTAGAAAAGACCCTGATGCTGGGAAAGATTGAAGGCAGGAGGAGAAGGGGACAACAGACGGTGAGATGGTTGGATGGCACCACCGACTCCACGGACATGAGTTTGAGCAAACTCCGAGAGTTGGTGACGGACAGGGAAGCCTGGCGCGCTGCAGTCCATGGGGTGGAAAAGAGTTGGACACGACTGAGAGACTGAAGGACTGAACTGAACCGAACTGATGAACACAGCTAGTAATGGGATTACCAATGGGAGGTGCGAAATACAAAAGTCCTTATTTAGCATAAAACTGGAGTTTCAGATAAAGAAACTAGATAAGTTTGGCCAGAGGCTCTCATATTGACTGAGCCTTCACATACTTATTTCACAAAAGAGAATGTCTTTCGTGAGGGATTTTCAAGCTCTTGATGATCACACTCTCCTGTAATAGAACAATGATACTGCTGTTCTCAGCATTTCTCTTGGGGACTCAGAAACTTGACTCAGTCATCTTAGATGTTCTGATAATATCCCCATTAGGCAGAGAGAGGCAAGGTAGACAGGGAAAAGAGGCAAATTTAAACCTTGCCAAATTAGAAACGTTGGAAAAGACTCTGATGCTGGAAGGGATTGGGGGCAGGAGGAGAAGGGGACGACAGAGGATGAGATGGCTGGATGGCATCACCGACTCGATGGACGTGAGTCTGAGTGAACTCTGGGAGTTGGTGATGGACAGGGAGGCCTGGCGTGCTGTGATTCATGGGGTCGAAAGGAGTCGGACACGACTGAGTGACTGAACTGAACTGAAATGAATTGAAATTAGAAACGAGAAAACAAAAGGCAGCAAAGGTTAGACTAGAATCACATTGGCCAGGTTGCAGAACGTCTGGGAATAAAGAGAAAGGGCCCTACAGCTAGAACCAAGGGCAGTGAGCAAATCCAATTTCCCCCACAGCCATTCCTCTTTCTTGCTTTACCTGACATGTAAGAAGGGGAGGTGAGTTTCTGGAACATTTGAGTATTATATAGTACAGTATTCCTTGAAAAAAGAAATATTGTACAGTATTCCTTGAAAAAAGAAAATTCAATTCTATGTCTAAAATCCAAGACTGTAAATTTCAGGACTCTTATTTTAAACCCATAAAAGACATTCAGGCCAAGAAAGGAGGAATAAAAAGAGACTGTAACATTCAAGTTGAGACAGACATAATTTGGCACAATCTATCAAAATTCAAAATGTACATTATACATACCCTTTGATCTAGCAATTTCACTTCCAGGGATTTAACTTTGGAATATAATCATGGAAGTATGCAAAGAAAGATATATACACAAGACTTGTCATTACAGTTTTGTTTGTAACAGCAAAAACCTAAAAGCAATCTAAATGTCCATCAGAAAGAGATTGGTTAAATAAATTATGGCGTTACGGAATATTACACAGACTTTAAAAAAGAATGAGGCAGTCTACATGAAATTACCTGAAATGGTTTCTACAATTTCTTATGAAGTTAAAAAAAAGACATCGCCAAATGGTAGGTATAACACAATCCCATTTATACTAAACTTAAAAAGAAATATGCTCAGACACCATAAATATTTTTAGAAGCCTAAAATAATAAACCTTCAAATGAGATTTCCTTGAAGATAGGAATGGAGGGGGCAGGGAGTATACTTTGCATTTTTCACCTTTATAATCACTGAATATTTTTATCGAGAGAGTGAATACATTTTGTAATAAAATACCTGGAAATACTAAATCTATTGTAATCAGTTCAGTTCAGTCACTCAGTTGTGTCTGACTCTCTGCGTCCCCATGGACTGCAGCACACCTGGCTTCCCAACTCCTGGAGCTTGCTTAAACTCATGTCCACTGAGTCGGTGATGCCATCCAATGATCTCATCCTTTGTCATCCCCTTCTCCTCCTGCTTTCAATCTCTCCCAGCATCAGCGTCTTTTCTAAAGAGTCAGTTCTTCACAGCAGGTGGCAAAACACCAGTCCTTCCAATGAATATTTAGGACTGGTCTCCTTTAGGATGGACTGGTTGGATCTCCTTGCAGTCCAAGGGACTCTCAAGAGTCTTCTCCAACACCACAGTTCAAAAGCATCAATTCTTTGGGCTCAACTTTCTTTACGGTCCAACTCTCACATCCATACATGACTACTGGAAAAACCATAGCTTTGACTAGATGGACATTTGTAGGCAAGTTAATGTCTCTGCTTTTTAAATATGCTATCTAGATTGGTCATAGCTTTTCTTCCAAGGAGCAAGTGTCTTTTAATTTCATGACTGCAGTCACCATCTGCAGTGATTTTGGAGCCCAAGAAAATAAAGCCTGTCACTTTATTTCCATTGTTTCCCCATCTGTTTGCCATAAAGTGATGGGACCGGATGCCATGGTATTAGTTTTCTGAATGTTGAGTTTTAAGCCAGCTTTCTCATTCTCCTCTTTTACTTTCATCAAGAGGCTCTTTAGTTCCTCTTCGATTTCTGCCATAAGGGTGGTGTCAACTGCATATCTGAGGTTATTGATATTTCTCTTGGCAATCTTGATTCCAGCTTGTGCTTCATTCAGCCTGGCATTTCGCATGATGTACTCTGCATAGAAGTTAAATAAGCAGGGTAACAATACACAGCCTTGACGTATTCCTTTCCCAATTAGGAACCAGTCCATTGTTCCATGTCCAGTTCTAACTGCTGCTTCTTGACCTGCATACAGATTTCTCAGGAGGCAGGGAAGGTGGTCTGGTATTCCCATCTCTTGAAGAATTTTCCAGTTTGTTGTGATCCACACAATCAAAGGCTTTGGTGTAGTCAATAAAGCAGAAGTAGATGTTTTTCTGGAACTCTCTTGCTTTTTCTATGATCCAATAGATATTGGCAATTTGATCTTTGGTTTCTCTGCCTTTTCTAAAACCAGCTTGAACATCTGGAAGATCTTGGTTCACGTACTGTTGAAGCCTGGTTTGGAGAATTTTGAGCATTACTTTGCTTGTCTGTGAGATAAGCGCAATTGTGTGGTAGTTTGAAAAGTCTTTGGCATTGCCTTTCTTTGGGATTGGAATGAAAACTGACCTTTTCCAGTCCTATGGCCACTGCTGAGTTTTCCAAATTTGCTGGCATATTGAGTGCAGCACTTTCACAGCATCATCTTTTAGAATTTGAAATAGCTCAGCTGGAATTCTATCACTTCCACTAGGCTTGGTTGTAGTGATACTTCCTAAGGCCCACTTGACTTTGAACTCCAGGATGTCTGGCTCTAAGTGAGTGATCACACTATCATGGTTATCTGGATCATGAAGATCTTTTTTTGTACAGTTCTTCTGTGTATTCTTGCCACCTCTTCTTAATATCTTCTGCTTCTGTTAGGTCCATACCATTTCTATACTTTATTGTGTCCATCTTTGCATGATATATTCCTTTGGTATCTCTAATGGTATCTCTAATTTTCTTGAAGAGATCTCTAGTCTTTCCCGTTCTGTTGTTTTCCTCTATTTTTTTGCACTGATCACTGAGGAAGGCTTTCTTATCTCTCTTTGCTATTCTTTGGAACTTTGCATTCAGATGGGTATAGCTTTCCTTTTCTCCTTTGCCTTTCGCTTCTCTTCTTTTCTCAGCTGTTTGTCAGGCCTTCTCAGACAACCATTTTACCTTTTTTGCATTTCTTTTTCTTGGGGATGATCTTGATCATTGCCTCCTGTCCAATGTCAGGAACCTCCATCCATAGTTCTTCAGGCACTCTGTCTATCAGATATAATCCCTTCAATCTATTGTAATATGTGCTCTAATTCTTTGCCTAATTCTTGACTGTTTCTTTGCAGAAGGAAATGGAGATAAAGATTCTTAATGGGATGAATAGGCAACAAAGTTGCCTCATCATCATGCAGGAAATGGAGGGAAGTTCCAGTCAGAGACCTGCCTACAGCCCCACCTGGACAATCAGCTAGAGAAACTGATGAGTCATCTGGCCTCACAGCTCCTCATCTGTAAAACGGATATCAGCCTGCAAATCCTGTTGGCCTTGATTCCTCCTCCTGGTCTGCCTTCTGATGCAGTAGTCAGAATCAAGGGCCTGGTAATTCCATGGTGGTGCAGTGGTTAGGACCCTGCACTTCCCCTGCTGGGGGCCCAGGTTCAATCCCTAGTCTGGGAACTAAGATCCCTCAAGACTTGCAGTGCAGCCAAAAAAAGAAAAAAAGGAATCAAGGGACCAACTTCTCGGAAGATGGCAGGTGTTTCTATACTCTCATCATCAGACCCCTTCCTTCCCACCTCACCTCCTACCTCTCTCTCTTCCTCTCTCATTAAAATAGCCCCTTCAACTCTAGCCCTGCAGAAAATTCTACACTTCTCCCTTTTCTAAAACCTGAAGGTACTGTGAATTTGAAGATGCATGTTATAGGCAGGACAGGAGGAGGTCTCCATCCTAACACAGCTTTCGTATTTCCGGACAGGGCCCATGATGGTGAAAACTCAGAAAAGTACCTCCAGACACACACTGAATGTGTCCTTTCCTACCTGGTTCTCACACCCGCTGCAGTGTCACACACACCATTCTACTGAATTTCTAGGGAGTTTAAACGTAGGTGTGCACTTTTCCCCCACTACTGAGCTTCTCCACAACATGCAACATCAGATTAAATCACAAGAGTGTAAATAGGAATGGGCATAATTATTGACATTAGGAGAAGCTGATTTTTAGGACAAAACTTTTTGTCTCATTAAATGTGGAACTATTCTGATGGTACCTATAAGAAGGTCCATTAGGGAGCAGACTGACTCCTATCTAAAATTTTCAGCACAAAAAGGAGAAGATGCATTTTTATATTGCTGAGAAGAGAACCTTGGAGCATGGAATTAGAGGTTTCCCATTCACTGTCTTATTAAAAAGCAAAACCAAGGACTTCAAATTGATAAAGGTAAAACTGCTTCTCCAGCCATTTTCAGGAGAGGAGAAATGCACTGAGTTGTTCTGAGTTAACTTTCTCATCAAGAGCCCTCATAAAGAGCACTGGTTAGTAAGACAATAAATGAGCATGTTTTAATTAGAAAATGTGGAATCCAAGCACTTTTGCAGGAAAGAAGATGATAGCTGGAAAGAGACATCAGGGGACTAATAAAAGTCAAGATGCATTCAGTGGCCACAGTGAACTCCAAGGTAAAGTTGTGGGACGTTTGAGAAGTGAACCAGAGAGGGTGATGAATCAGAAGGGGATGGGAATTACTCAGTGGAACTTATTCTTTCTACTTCGTAATGGAATCAGTTGTAAACCCCCTGCTGTGTCCAGGCAAGTGAGGTAACTGATACTCTTGAACTTCCCATACTCCCAACCCTGGTCAGGACTGTGTGCCCAGAGGAGAAAATAATGTAATTAGGGGGTAAGCAAAAGCAGCTAGGCTGGGGCACAGCTAGCACTGAACTTGGCCTGGGTTTTCTCGTCTTTTTTTCAGCCTGCCAGCTCTCTGTCTTACCGTCTAACACCGTGGTGTTTGGTTATGGCCACACCCTTTTTTCTGGTATCTGGTCCTCACAGGCATATGATCCAGGCGTAATCAGTCAACACGGTCCACACTCCAGACCTCCAGACTGGGTCTGCTGTGGGCACAGGTTTCTAGCTGAGTTCCTGGGAGTTTCCTTGAAATATGAAGAGGAAATCCTTTTTCTCTTAGTTTCTAAGCTATGAGAATAGAGCCTGCAGTTCCCACAGAAATCTCACAAAAGGACACCTGCTTAAGAATGATGTTAGGAAACGGAAAAACAGCTGAGAGAGAGAGAGATGCCTAGTGCCTGAGCTCAAGTCCCTGAATCAAGTTCTGCCTGAGTTTTGATTCTGTCCCACACCCTACATTACCCCAAGTTGTATCTTCCTGACAGGGCTTCCAAATGGATAACATAAAGTGTCTGAAACAGTGCTTGGCACCAGGCAGGCGTTTAAGAGATGACAATGACTAAAGACAAAACCAGGAACAGCGTTCAGTCCGTCCACACAGTGCAAAGATTTTCAATATAGCCACCATCTCTCCTCGCATGGACTCAGAAGTTTAGAAGCTGGACAAGACGATCCCTGCCCTTCTCTGCCTTTGGACAAACAAAAGTGTTCAATATTTTACAGAAAATAAACACGTGTTTAATTTTTAAAAATTGATTTAATATTACACTATTTCCAAATATAAATCAAGTCACTTGCTAATATCTGCAGGATATTGTGTGGAGTGCTCTCGTCAAACTCATTCACAGAACATCATGGTCAAATTGTCAGGTCTTCAAGACACCTTGCCTCTGACAAAACCCCATTTCTGTGCTCTTCAAACTGCCTTCATACTTTTGTTCCACCTTCCAGTAACTAATATCCTCCATCCCCGGGGTCTCTCTTTCCAAGACATCACATGCAGTAAGTCCTCAGATCTGCCAAGGGTCTTAACACCAGACTAGAGAGATTAACTCATTGGGTTTTGGAGAAAGAGAGAAGAGGTCACTCAGGGTCACCAAAAATGCAAAAGTTGAGCTGCACCAGCCTCTGAGCCATGGACTGAGTACCTCCTCTCAGATCGTTGGCAGCATTAAAGTGCATAATAAATGTAATGCAGTTGAATCACCCCGGAACCATCCCCTACGCCCCACCCCCGGTCTGTGGACAAACTGTCTTCCACAAAATTGGTCCCTCGTGCCAAAAAGGTTGGGGACCGTGGCACTAAGGTGACTAAGAAAGCACGAAGCTGGACACAAGACACCCACACAGCAGGGCCCTACTTTCAGACGGTTTTTACATTTATTATCTCACTTTACTAAGCTGGCTTTCCCCAGGGTCCCACCAAATGCTTCAAAGTGCCTAATATCACCTTATGCTTTCTCATTCCCTATTCCTAAGTGTAGTGGAGAGGATCTGGGTTGATAAGAGATTTAAAAGGCACAAAGACTAAGTTCCCCATTTAAAATTCATATCTAAGCACATATCCATGCAAGAGGAAGAACATTTCCTACCTTCTTCCTAGAACCGGATTTTATATCCAGTCCTTCAAGTAATTGCAAAATAATAATAATAAGCTTTTAATTGTCATATCGTTGGTGTGCAACATCTCGACAGGAGGACTAATGTTGAGCAGTGGACTTAGGGATGCTCCAACCCAGCTGAAGCTTTTTAACAAATTGAAATAGAATTTTAGAACCATCTCACAAATAAAACAAGGAAGTGCTACTCATTCTCTTTTGAAATATAAGGCAGGCATGCACAGCTAAAACACGGAGGACAGAAATTTGAAGCACTTGCTGATTTCTCAAACAATTACTTTGAGCAAGAAAGGATTCTGTAAGGAATTAAAAACACATGATTTTGAAGCTGATTCTCCGTGGTTAATGTTGTCATAAAAATGGATTATTTGCATACAAGACTTAGGGAACAGTCTGAAACGCGTGGGTTTTGGAGGAGAAAAAACAGCTATATGAGAACAAGTGCTTCAAGTTGTTTCAGCTCCCTTATCATCCAAAGGATGCAGTCCTAGCTGAGCACACTGGCTGAGTGCCTCATGATGGACTGCGATTCTGGGGACATAAGATCCCCAATCACGAAGGCAGGCCAAACCAAGACTAATAAATCAAAGGAAGCTTCAGAAAAGGTGCAGAGCCTACTGCCTCTGCCTGGGAGAACCACGAGTGCCTTATCTGGCTTCTGTGAAAAGAAAAAGATCATTGCGGAGCCAGAATTAGAAAAGCCTCGCGCGCTCCATCAAGTCTCTCCCATCTGAGCCAGATAAAATATCCTCTGGGGAGGCTTCAGGAAATGCCCCGAGGGAATGACAGTTGATATTAGCTGAATGGGTGAAAGAGCACAGACAGAGATGGAAATACTGGGTTTTTTTCAACTGTGAACTTAACCCAAGAGTCTTTGACATTTACACAGACTCAGGGCAGAGGCTTGCACTTCCAAGGCATGACCGCAAGGTGGCTTCAGTCTGTAATAGGGTCCCCGTGGTCCAGGCTGCGGAGGGATGGCTTTTAAAAAACACAAAACATCTTTCTACCCAGAGGCTTTCCCGTGGTAACTCATAAGTAAGAAGTTCAAGTCCCCAGAGCTTTAATAAACTTAACAAGGCTTTAATTTTATAGCGGGAGACACATTTTAAAAGTTGAGCCCTCCTTGTAGACCTTTACCTTCAAGTATGTTTCCAAGTTTGCAAACCATGCGAAGAGCAGACTAGAGTGGTCTTAAATAAGACAATGCTTGTTTCTTTCTTAATGCACCTTGTAATTTGCACACGAGCCACACCACTTTATTTTCTTATTAATGGGTTTAGGTGTGTTTAACACCGCAAGCCATAAATAGCAAAGCAATGGATTAGACCAGGTTCTCTTTATTTTCCTGCCAATTGTTAGAAAGTGATGTGGGATATGGGGTACCCCTCCTTACTGGGTTTTTCTCTACCACTCACCAACACACCCCGAACTCCACCTCCCGCCTCTAACCAACCACCAACCCCTGTCTCCATCTGCCAAGAAAAAAAAAAAAGACAGTCTGGTTTTTCATTGGAGAGCATGCCTATTGAGCAGTTCAGTTATTGAGATTAATAAGCTGCCAGTTTCCAAGGAAGACTAAGAAAACTACAAAATTAAAGTGCAGTGCAATGTGAAATGCTGCTGGTGGCCAGGCGGGATCACAGTGTCAAAAAGGCAAGGTAAAGCTATAAACTAAGGCTGAGTTTGAAAAGCTAACCTAAAGGTCTCATTAATTTCCATGTTGCCTCTGATGAGAATTTAGAGGGGGCATAATGTTTCGCAGTATGGAGAAATCATGCTGCCTACTGATTTGAAAAGTGCTAGAATGCATTTCATGCATTGGAGAAGGAAATGGCAACCCACTCCAGTGTTCTTGCCTGGAGAATCCCAGGGACGGGGGAGCCTGGTGTGCTGCTATCTATGGGGTCGTACAGAGTCGGACACAACTGAAGCGACTGAGCAGCAGGAGCAGAATGCATTTGGTTCACCCAGAATGAATTCTAGTTTTACACCTCACTTGAAAACGTTAAAAAAAAATGGGGAGGGGGCAAACAGGTTACCTTGGTTTAATATTCTCAAGATCAAGCTTCTCAGGGATTCTGTCAGAAAATTAATCCTTAGGTAGAAAAATCAATCTGAGAACAAGTTGAGAAGAGTCTTCAGGTTCATCATGGTGGGGATGTTTCCACAAGCTCATTTATTCTCCATGAAAACCTTATTTACTAAAGATCATTAGGCTTGATTCCCAAATATGCACTCCCCATAAAGCTTCCAGATGAGGCTAAAATTACTTGGTCTTGAAGATAAAAAATAGGTTTTCTGAAATGCTGATACCCAAATTAGATTCCTGGGATTCCCTGTGCCACTTGTCAAGCCCAACATGCTCCATTCTTGATCAGAGCACTTCCTGGGTGTTCATCACGACTTTCTGAGTGTCCCTACATGAACGATGACCAAATGGCCATACAGCATACTCAAGGCAGTGTGGCTTTCTCCTGCCAATCTGGCAAAGTCCTGTTTGGAAGATAAACCTCCTGCAAATCAAAGAGCTAAAAAAAAAGTAGCAGTGCCTTTTATTTCTGCAGCTTCAATTTACTCTTGCAGTTTATGATAGGCAGAGCATTAAACCTCTGAGC
This sequence comes from Bison bison bison, assembly GCF_000754665.1. NCBI lineage: Eukaryota > Metazoa > Chordata > Mammalia > Artiodactyla > Bovidae > Bison > Bison bison. The sequence goes on along the minus strand of NW_011495049.1, from coordinate 5,949,431 downwards.
TCAGCTCACATGTATTCCATGCCGCTGCCACCATAGTCCTTTGAGGCTTCAGATTTACTATTCCGGGTGGCTGTCAGTCTTGCAGAGTTGAAGACAAGGGCCCCTTATATCTTGCCTAGCTTATGAATTTGTCAGTGACCAACTCTATGTCCAGTAACAGACTGGGATTCATCCCTCAGATCATTTCTTGCCTCACATCACTTATAATGCATTAACTTCATCATTTCCATGGCCTGGGTAAATTTTAATTGGATAATAAGTATCATTTTATTTTGTTTTGTTCTTCTAGTTTCAAAGACATTATCATGTGTTGGGAATACAGCATGTGGAGTCAGGTAGACCCAAATTTCAATCCCGGTCCTGCCACCTACTTATTTGGAGATGTGCAGGTAATTTCATCTTCTCAAGTCTCAGTTTCCATTTATTTAAAATAGGGATAAGTAACATATACTCAACAGAAGAGTTAAAGGGTTCAATGGGATCATGCCTGTAAAACTAAGTATTGAGCAAAAACTATTTGATAAAGTTGTTATTCACAGAACTATACAATCATGTAGAATAACTAAGTTGAACAAAATTTCTGGAGAGTTTGTTTTTTTTTTTTTTAAAGAGAAACATCAACTGCTGAGAACTTTGGATACAGTCAAAGTGAAAAGTGAAAGTCACTGTCGTGTCTGACTCTTTGTGACCTTGTGGATTATACAGTCCATGGAATTCTCTAGGCCAGAATACTGGAGTGGGTAGCCTTTCCCTTCTCCAGGGGATCTTCCCAACCCAGGGATCAAACCCAGGTCTCTAGCATTGCAGGCGGATTCTTTACCAGCTGAGCCACAAGGGAAGCCCAAGAAAACTGGAGTTGGATACACTAACTATGCTATTATTTGTAAATGGATGTGCTTTATGTTACATCTGTTATTTTAGAATCAAAATAAGTCTGGACAATAACAGCAACTCAATACTCTTTCTTGTTGCCTCAGAGATTTAAGAGGTGGAAAACTGAACTTGTTTTCTAAGTGACATCACTATTCACTCAGCCTCTTAAGTAAAAAAATCGGGTATTGTGCTCACGTCTGTCTAAGCTACATCCTGACATTCCAGCCATCATTAATTTTACTGATTCTACCTTTAGTACATTCCCCATAACTCTGGTCAGATTGGTAGGAGAAAGGCAGACAGCTCTGATTCTGCAGCTATGGGGACCCTAATGGAAACACCACCATTTTTCATCTTAACCATGACAGTATTCTCCAAATTGCATCCTCAGTCTTACTGTACCTCTCCCCAACCCCCTACCTATTAACCATAAGGCAGCTACCATAATTAAAAGCAAAACAAAACCATCTATGTATTATTTCAGCCTTCTGTTTAAAATGCTTCAGTGATCTTTCACTGTTTTGGGGGAGAGTCCAGAGTCTTTAAAGCAGCCCCAAACCATGCACTGTCCTGCCCTTGCCTGCCTTTCTAGTTTGCTTTCTCTTCCTGGAATCATAGCACTTCTTCTCCCACTGGATCATGGTTTTCACCAAGAACATTCTTTAAGTCTGCTGCTGCTACTGCTGCTGCTGCTAAGTCACTTTAGTCGTGTCCGACTCTGTGCGACCCCATAGACGGCAGCCTAATTAACACCTACTCATCCTTAGGGCTCAGCCTTTATGCCAATTTCTCCTGAGTCTGGCTTCTCTATACCTCTCATGGCACTTAATACATTTGTCATTGGAGGGTCACAGGCCTAATCTTTTGCTCGCATTCTGTCTACAGCCTAGAATCTACAAAAAGACAAGGACTTGCTTTTCTTCTTCTTCAATGCCTGGCATCTGGTTGGGTCTCATAGATGTTTCTCTAATGAGTAACGGATGACCATTTCAAAAAGTAACTTGAAAACTTGCTTGAGGATCTTGATGGCTACTCTGGTATTCTGGGGGCAAAAGCAAACTCAGAGAGAAGTTTTGTTCTGCTTAGGGATTTTCTTTAGTGACCTGCTACCAGAGAGAGATTCCAAGAAAGAAGCTTGCTTCAGCAAAATGCACGACGGAAGGAAAGTTAGGTTCTTTCACTGAGCTACTTTTTACTACTTTAGACAAAGAGATGCTGACTTCAGAAACTCCCAAAGCAGCAGCTGGCCAAAAGATTCCTGACCTTGTTGCTCTCAGAAGAAGAAGGAGGAGATAGGTGGTATCAACTCAGAATTACCCATGGACCTTGTTCTAAGACCTTCTGCAAGTAGGCTGAGAGAAAGATGGTTGAGGAGAGTGATTCTGTAGACCATCCTGTTTGCAAATAGTTCCTCTGCCCTGTGTTTTGTTTCTCTTGGCTTATATTATGGTTTACACATGAACTGATTGTTTTGGGTAGTACGCATTTATATGCATTTTTTATTTATATGGTTAACACTGATACAAAACTTTCCCTTATAAGCTTTTTTTGTCTTGTGTTATATTCCAAATTTGTACAGTGCTGTTTTCTGGCTATGCCTCCTTAACCAGCACCTTGATTCTACTTGTCATAGAACAAAAAATGGAAAAAGCACAGTCCAAGGAAGATCTAACATGCCTCATTAAGACTGATGGGAACATCAACAAGCAATGCAGGGGGCCAGGGCTCGTTCCTTGCTGGTCTAAAGAAACACCTTGGATTTGGCTTGGAGTCTCTGGGGTGGCAGAATGCCTACCCATCACCTTCCAGAGTTATGAAATTCTTCCGTCATGCCCAGAAGTCTAGATTAATGAGATCGGGGGTGGTGAAGTTTTGTTTGTAAATTTCCATTGCACTTTCACAGTTGATGACTACATCATAATCAGCCTCCAGAATGTCTTGCCTTCAATGGTTCTCTCTCTCCGATATGGTTAATCAATCCTTATTTGATATGAAAGACATGAATGGGAATCCTAGTATGATATCATTACCCTAACTTAAGAGCTTCTGTTCCCTACATTTGCCTGGTGGGTAAGAAAATGACACCATTAAACTAACAATATTTCAGCATTGGAGTGAAATTGTTCACTTTTACAGTTTCCAAGACTACATGGAAAAATCACTGAAGAATGGGAACAAATGATGCCATAATCTTTGATTTTTTTTCTCCACTTATCTACCAGGTAAAACTCTTATTTATCCTTCCAAACCCAGCTCAAACAGCCCCTCAGCTGGAAAACTTTTCCTGAACATCCTAGAATAGTTAACTATGATGTCAGCTGTTCAACCACTGTAACTTACAGACTTTCTTTATTGTAAACACTGCATGATCTTTCTGTTTATGTGCCTATATCCTTTTTTAGGCTGTATGAGCTCTAAGGGAAGAATACACGTTTTAATCATAATCTCCCCAGTACCTAACATAGCACTTAGTATTTTCAAGAGACTCAGTAAATATTTGCTAATAAGAGACTGAATAAATAATATCTAAAAGAGAAACATAAAGTTCAACAATTCAATTCAAGACCAGTTGCACACCCAAATTCTATGTATTCAGTTCTATAGATAGAATTTCAAATACCTGGGTTTGATTTTAGTAATGGCCCTTCTCAAGGGACTTACGTTCTCTAATTCTTGGCCCTTGAATGTACTGATCAGAGAACATCTGATACTGTTCTTGCCTTCTGATAGGATTTGGCTTGCTTCCTCTAAAAGCACTGAGAAACTCCAAACCTAGGAGAAATGCTAAGTATTCTAATAACCTGAAGAAGGACTCGACAGGTTGGAAGGCATGTTCTGGGAGAACTTCAGGAGAGCAGGAAGGGGATATGCTTGGTTTGCTGGTCCTCTCCCCCAGATCTTTTCAAGGGAAATATTTATTGCCAATCACATCAGAATGTGATGGGTGACAGCAGATACCCTCATGCAGTGCATGTGTTCCCATCACCAATAAGAGACTCTTTGTGCGGAGTGGACATTCTGATGGATCTTTCCCTGATGATGTGACAATCAAGGCAATAATTGTAGGTTTGTGATCAGATACCTCACCATCTTATGTGTAGAAACCACCAGAGTTCCATCCAAAGTCTCATAATTTACCATCTCACTGATGCTCTAGAATGCATGCAAGTTACGTTGACCCCAAATCTACATTCTGAAATTTTTAAATGGTGACAACAATGATTTCTTCCTACTTCACTGACGTGCTTCCAGGCTTGATTGAGACAGTGCATTTAAACCACTGATATTGGCATTTACAAAGTACACAATAGAAACTGTTCGGTATTGGTGATGCTAGTCCTCTTTTTCCCTTTTTCTCCTTCTTTTTCCCAATATCTACTACATTTCTTCTACCCTTTCTCCTCCTCCTCCGTCTTACCCACTGTGCATTGCCTCATGTCTAGTGACTATTAATATTTTTCAAATAATGGCTGTTAACGTGAAAGCAGACTGACTAGTACCCCACAAACTCTATGGCAGTTCATAAATATAAGGAAGAAAAAAGAAAATCTTATCCAGTCTTAAAGACCACCACCAACTATGAAAATTGACTGAGTTAAGCCTGGTGGACTAGTTAGCTTTCAGCCTGGAACCCTTCCATAAAGCTACTTATTAGTGGGTTATTATATCAATGCAGATGTTTAAACCTATCTATTATATATAATATATACATATATTTTCTATTGAGTTTACTTATTATAAACCTTAGAGATTACAAAGGCATGGTTACAAATCACCTACACTGGTTAGAAAATAAAATGCATCAAAGTTTGAAGTGACTATAATGACAATGAGGTTCAACGTATCCAAGATCTTATTAATAATTAGAGATAAACAACATGAAATGCTATGGCTTGCATAATTATTGCCAGCTGCATGCAAAAAATTCACTGGCCATTACCGGAAAGATTACAGATTATTTTTTTTCTTTAAACCTAAGTTATTAAAGTTTAAAAACTATGTGAGAACTTTCTAAAGGTTCAATATGAATTAGCCCCATTCTCTATTTAGTCTCCATGGTTCTTCTGGGCTAGGAAACAGTGACCACTGAAGTACATACACCCTGAAAGTGCCTGGGGATGGAAAAACAAGAGCATTCCAGTATCTGGTCAACCCACTGCCAATTACACTGTAGCCTGCCACGCTGTGACCAATGCCCCTTCCTTCAGGTCGCTAAGGCAAGGGTGATTTTGGAAGACCAGAAGCAAAGGTGAGAAAAGGACAGCAGCAAACACAAAGCAAAGCCAGAGCTGGAGATCACTTTCCAACTCTTCCCTTTCAACATAAATGCTGCCCCTTTTTTCTTGTTTGTTTTTCTCTACATTGTTGTTTGCCCCTCAGGCATCAAGCTGTTAAAAAGTGTGTACAGGAGGGATTAAAGAGAGACTGCATGTTGGATGAAATATAAATTAAAATTATACTTCTGTCAGTCTGGAATTGGGGATTGTTTCTCAAGGTCTCCCCAAACACTTAATTTCAAATGAGTCTTCATTTATTACTTCAGGAAAGGCTAAATGCATAATTTATCAGCAGCTTTCAGTCAATATACCCTTATAAGCATGTTTCCCATGAGCCTTTGTGTAAAAATATGTTATGCTAATTCTATTAGTTGGGTACACAGGAGCTGTCGAAGAAAGTAAACATGCATTAAAAGGAGACACATGTGAACAAAAGAAATACCTATCAACCTGCTGTCCAGGGTGGAATTACCAAGGGAACAGCCAGAGCTGGTCAACTTATCCCACAACGTAGGCGGGGTTTTCACCCCACTATAGCTCTGCGCCACCCCGATGCTCTGCGAGGGTGAGGCAGGAAGGAGGCATGTGTGATCACGATGGGGACTTACCGAGTCTCCAGCGGCACGTTGCTGTTCAGCACCCAGCTGTCCTGAAGCTGAACGGACTCGGGAGTGGTGGCCAGGTCATTGGGTGCGGGAGCTGGGGCGTGGATCTGACTCCGCCGGTTGGTCAGCGAGTTCCTGTTGAGGGAGTTGGCGGACGAGTGGTGATGGGACAGCGTGTGGTTGTGCGGGGGTGGCAGAGGGGGCCTCAGAGTCGACTGGCTGTGGTGGTTTGGAGGGCCTGGGAAAAGAGGAAGGAGAAATGGCAGTCAGGGGCTGCTGGCCACCGCGGCGAACACACTATCTGGAACCAAAGCCTTGATATTGACAAGTGCTGAACATCACCCATTGGAAACTCAGGTAAGACTACATCAAGCATCCCAGGGTCAGTTACTAATAAACAGTATGCCTTGATTTGCCTTTAGGTAATTGCACTCATCTCACACACTAGTAAAGTAATGCTCAAAATTCTCCAAGCCAGGCTTCAGCAATACGTGAACCATGAACTTCCAGATGTTCAAGCTGGTTTTAGAAAAGGCAGAGGAACCAGAGATCAAATTGCCAACATCCGCTGGATCATGGAAAAAGCAAGAGAGTTCCAGAAAAACATCTATATCTGCTTTATTGACTATGCCAAAGCCTTTGACTGTGTGGATCACAATAAACTGGAAAATTCTTCAAGAGATGGGAATACCAGACCACTTGACCTGCCTCTTGAGAAATCTGTATGCAGGTCAGGAAGCAACAGTTAGAACTGGACATGGAACAACAGACTGGTTCCAAATAGGAAAAGGAGTACGTCAAGGCTGTATATTGTCACCCTGCTTATTTAACTTATGTGCAGAGTACATTATGAGAAACGTTGGGCTGCAAGAAGCACAAGCTGGAATCAAGATTGCGGGAGAAATATCAATAACATCAGATATATAGATGACACCACCCTTATGGCAGAGAGTGAAGAGGAACTAAAGAGCCTCTTGATGAAAGTGAAAGTGGAGAGTGAAAAAGTTGGCTTAAAGCTCAACATTCAGAAAATGAAGATCATGGCATCTGGTCCCACCACTTCATGGAAAATAGATGGGGAAACAGTGGAAATAGTGTCAGACTTTATTTTTTGGGGCTCCAAAATCACTACAGATGGTGACTTCAGCCATGAAATTAAAAGACGCTTACTCCTTGGAAGGAAAGTTATGACCAACCTAGATAGCATATTGAAGAGCAGAGACATTACTTCGCCAACAAAGGTCCATATAATCAAGGCTATGGTTTTTCCTGTGGTCATGTATGGATGTGAGAGTTGGACTGGGAAGAAGGCTGAGCGCCAAAGAATTGATGCTTTTGAACTGTGGTGTTGGAGAAGACTCTTGAGAGTCCCTTGGACTGCAAGGAGATCCAACCAGTCCATTCTAAAGGAGATCAGCCCTGGGATTTCTTTGGAAGGAATGATGCTAAAGCTGAAATTCCAGTACTTTGGCCACCTCATGTGAAGAGTTGACTCATTGGAAAAGACTCTGATGCTGGGAGGGATTGGGGGCAGGAGGAGAAGGGGACGACAGAGGATGAGGTGGCTGGATGGCATCACTGACTTGATGGACGTGAGTCTGAGTGAACTCCGGGAGTTGGTGATGGACAGGGAGGCCTGGCGTGCTGCAATTCATGCGGTCGCGAAGAGTCGGACACGACTGAGCGACTGAACTGAACCGAGGCATCAAATGATGCATGAGAAGCTAGGTTAGCAAAACCAGGCTGGTGAGGGCTGACCAGTGGGAATTATTTGAAACTTCTTAATTCTACAAGGAAAGTCATGTGACATTCAAGGTTGACCACTGTTGTAACAAGTTCCCAGCCCATTTCCTGGTAAGCCAGGATACTCCATACATTCTTTAAACAATGTCCACAATGGGGGGAGGGGTGGGCTTCCCTGGTGGTCCAGCATTAGGGCTCCACACTCCCACTGCAGGGTGCATGGGTTCGATCCTTGGTTGGGGAACTCCTACATGTTGTGAAGCATGGCCAAAATACAGATAAAAAGAAATAATGGTATGGTATCTTTCTGAAGGTATAAGAATATGGCATACTGGAAGTCAGGGAGTAGCAAGTTTAAACACCTATCAGGGGCCAGGCAGGAAAGTGAAGTGGATTGAGGTGAACGGGAGCAGGTAGGGAACAGCCTTCACTCAGATCAAGGCTCACGTGGCTATTTAGGGGTTAGAGATCAAGGCAACTGATCCTCCAATTTTTCTAGGAAAGCTGAAGATCTGGACTTTTAGTTTTTTAAAAAATGTTGACAATGAAAATATATATGCGTGTGTTTTGGGTGTGTATTTATATATATACCCACATATGTATGTATACACACACATATATATTTTTATATATACACACACACACATATATATACACATATGATTACATATGACTTCCCTGGTGGCTCAGATGGTAAAGAATCCGCCTGCAATGCGGGAAACCCTGGTTCGATCCCTGGGTCAGGAAGATCCCCCGGAGAAGGGAATGGCAACCCACTCCAGTATTCTTGCCTGGAGAATTTCATGGGCAGAGGAGCCTGGAGGGCTACAGTCCATGGGGGTCTCAAAGAGTCGGACACAACTGAGCGACTAACACTTTCACGTTTATATACAATCACATGTATATATGTATACCTTTTTAAAAATGAGAGTCAACGAAACACACCTATGAGCTCACTCAGATCAGGGGCTTGATAACATCTGTCCTCTGAGAGATGAACCCTGAGGACTCGGTCTCTGGAGAAGGTCAGGGTTGATGTTTTCAAACCGTGACCCTTATTCAAAATTGCATCCTAGTTTCTAATCTTGAAATCCTCCATCCTTGCAGGAAAAACACACAAAGGACAACCACACCCCTCTACATATTCGCCTGTAAATATGACCAAGGATGACAGTCCCATCCACGGTTTTCCTGGCAATCGTTCTCCATCTACAAAGTGAAATATTTTAAGCATAATGAAAATGAAAGCAGTTCACTATGCAATGCAAGCCTATAATTTGGTTTTAATGGCTGCTGAAACATGACTTTTAATTTGTGTCCTTTGAGAAAGTTTATTTTTTGAAGCCTCCAGTCGGGCTTGGCAGCCCACCAGGTGACTGCCGAGCCTTGTCATTTTGGCCCCTGCCAACTTTGAAAATCCTCAGCCCCTGCTGTCCTGGCTCTAAGAAGTTGGCTTAAGTCATTTAAACAAGCAATTTGACACAAATTTCAACTACTTGTCTCCTTATGTGGCCAGGCTACATCTCCAAAAGGTGTAATCTACATTCCATGGCTCCTGGGAAGCTTGCAGAAACGTTCCGAGAGAAAGGCAACATGTCAAGAAGATACTAGGTTTGGGGAGCATCGTGACCATTGCAAACAGGAAAGAAAAATGCAGAGGAAAGTGGTTCCTCGAAGTTTGTGTCTCTGGGCTGAAATTACTTGGGTGATTTTTTTGGGGGTGGGGTGGGGGGGATGTGGGACAAATAAAACTAAAACTAAAACCCAGTGGGAAATGCCACCATACAGTTGTATAGATTTTTAAATTGCGTCCTCCAAATGAACCTGTTAATTCGTATTTTCCATTCTGCACCACTGACATTTTAAATATAACTTTGAAGGAGTTTCATTGCTATAGCAGGCTATTATATTTTCTGGCATTGTTGTCTGTCTTGCAATGTATTATTATATAGTTATTTAGCATTTGTCTGTCTCGTATTAGTGGAAAGAGGGGAGAAAAGGGGGTGAAATGATGTAATAATGATCCTTCAGAGATGCTATCTAAGCCCCTCACACAAGGTTAATGAATTCTCATGCCTTTCTTTCTCCCCCCTCTCAACTCCCATCCAAGTGGTGTCATTATTCTCCATTAGTTAGGTAATTATGAGCCTTGCCTCGGGAAGGCGAGATGAATCAGAGCACAAGCGAGAACCTACCCTCCCCAGCCCCAAGCCCTAACTTTGCATCTCCCTCAGCCCTCAGCCCCCACCCTCCAGCTCTCCAGCTACACCCTCCCAAAGTACAAAGAGGCTGTGTGAGGGATTTCATTCACTAAATGGGACACCAGGCCCCTCCTGCTTCTGGTCTGTTCACCCTGAGCTGAGCTTTCTCTGCCTGCTCCAGCTTGGGTGGTCTTTTCCTGTCCATCAGTGTTCCCTGTGGGTGGAATTCCTGTGGTTGTCTTCCTGTGGACACAGCTGGTGGTGGTGCCCACGGGGGAGCGGCGCTTCCACCTGGGTGTTGAGTGGTTTGTTTCCAAAAGATGGAGGGTGAGTTTTCCAGTTTTCCAGACAGGTCAAATTCTCCATTTCTCCTTAAGAGAAGGCCTAGGGCATCATCGTGGGGGGCGGGTGGGGGAGTTGAGGGATGGAGAAGGACGAACAGGAGAAGATAAACAAATACTCAACTCTCCACTCACCCGGCCCTCCTGTAAAGCAGCAAGCTCTTTGCATAAAATCAAATGACCCATTGCAACAACAGCGCAGCGGTCCCCCATCCTCTGTATTGAAGGATGCTCACCTTACACTGTTGCTCATTTCCACTGTGACACTGGTCATATTTGCTCATTTATCTATCTATTCAAAACTCAAACTTTTGAACTAGGTGCAGGAGCTAGAAGGAAAAGACACTGACAAGAGAGGCAAATGCTATCACTGGGGATAAACAGAACTGGTGCAGGAGCATTTGCAGGGGGCACTGAGCCAGTGGTTAGGAGACAATATCTGAAGAACTGGGTTCAAGGATCAAGTCTGCCCACTTTTGAGTTATGGGAACTTTAGGCCTCAGGCTTCATTTCTCTAATTATCAACATCCTTATCTGTCAAATGATGAAAACAGCAGTAACTACCCATAAGGTTGCTGTGAAAGGTAGGGAGGAAGGTGACTGCAAAGGGCTAAACACGCTACCTGATGGCTGGCAAGTTCCCCCCAAACTGCGTGCATGGACCACTGCTTGGTTCTGGGGGACAGAAGGATGGATAAAGGAGTAACTGCAGCTCTCAAGAAGCCCAGATTTAAGCAGAAAGAGTACGCTCAGAGTTCATCTCCCAAGGGCAGGAGTCACAAACTGGCAGACCCCAAGCTGACTATTACCAAAAATTCAAGGTGAAGACTGTACATAGGGTTCCAGACTTCTGACTTCTCTTGGAAACAAATTAAAGATATCGAGTCTGTATTCCCTCATGGCAACAACTGGATGGAGCCCAGCACCATTGGGTGGTTTTGCTTGTTTGCTTCTGTCATCAACCTGAACAACTCCTGTTACCTTCACCTGGTCGGATGTAGCCTTTGTATTACGGGCTGGTAGACATTTACGCTTTTGGACCACTGCCTGAACTCAGGGTTCCTTAGCATTCTGTGTGGGTCACGTGTCTCTCATATAACAACACTTCTGCTACAGTGAATGATCTCAAGCACTTTTTGTGTTTGTTTTTGTCACAGTCATCCAATATGTTTGCTGGATGTGACGGTTTTCTATTTCAAAAAATGCACACAATGGCAAGCAACATGCCTTACTGCTTTCTAGGAAGCGAAATGACATGAAAGAGTCATTCTCTAAGGCAAGTGTTGTCTTCAGTCTATGGTGAAACAAAGATGAATATCTCAGCTTGATGAAGGAAGCTTCCTTCATGTCCACTCTGAGTGCCACACATTTATTGGGCTTAATTCATGTGCATCGTATTAATGGCTCTTCTATTACATAAATCTGAAATCACACAGTAATGTAATTGAGGCATGAATAACTATGTAGCATAAACACTTACATGGTATCAACCTAATAAGTATGCTATTAGCAGCAAAAGGCAGTTGTCATTAAAATTACTGTGCTAACCTATTATACTGCACCTGATTTATCCTGAAGTCAGAAACCTGGAATTTGTTTTTAGGTGCTGTGCAGCTTTTAGTCCTAGGAAGAAGGAGCTATATATCGGTCCTTTGTTAAAAGCTAGGGCAGGACAGATAGGAATCCGAGCAAAGTTAATTCACGGAGAAGGTGCCTCCTGTAGATTTTAAAATGAAGTGCTTGAATGAACACTTAACTTGAACTGTTTGCTTATTTGGATTGTTTGCTTGAATGGTCTAGGCGTCTGAGGTTTTAGATGTGCTGTGGGACAGCTGCCAGCAATTCTGTTCCTGAAAGAGATGCTGTTCACATATTCTGTCCTTCCTAAATGCCAACTGGTTAACGGTGGAGTCTTAAAAATAAAGCAGGACTTCTTGATCAGGTCACAATATCAATTCCAACATAGTTGTCTGGGATTACAAAATTTTAGAGTATCAACTCTTTTTGTAGAAAAATTTTTTATGGAATTACAGTTGAATTATAATATCACCTAAGTTTCAGGTGTACAGCACAGCAATTCAGTTATATACACAACTTTTCCCTTGCAAGTTATTTTGGAATACCAAGTATGGTTCCCCGTGCTATACAGTAGGTCTTTGGTGGATTTATGGTAATGTGTATATATTAATTCAAGTCTCCTAACTTATCCCTCCCCTACCACTCTTCCCCTTCGGTAACCATAAGTTTGTTTTCTGTGTATGTGAGTCTCTTTCTGTTTTGGAAATGTTTGTATCTTTTTTTTTCCTTCAACCTATAAGCAATACAGTATAATAATTGTCTTTCTCTGGTTTACTCTACCTAGTACGATAACCTCTAGGTCCATCCATTTTGCCGCAAATGGCATTATTTCATTACATTTTATGACTGAGTAATAGTCCACTGTATATACATATACACATACATATTAATCCACACTGGAGTTTCATCACCCAGAAACTCCAGTCTGTCAACATTATCCCCACTTCCAGCATATTCTAGCTATTCTAGCATAATTGCTGTCAAGAAGGAACTTGCTTCAAAGATGAGGTTCAGGAGGCAGAGAGTTTGTGGTTAATTCATTATCCACAAATAAATAAATTAGGAGGGATAAATTAGGAAGCTGAGATTAACATATACACCTTCACTATATATAAAATAGATAATGAGTATCACTCATTCTTGAAGATGGCATGCTAATTGTTGATCTTTAAAAATTACATATATATATGTGTATACATACATATACACACACACATACACACACGCACACATACACACATACACAAATACACTGGAGTCAACTTATGTGTTGACTAGATGAGTGGTGCTCAAATAGCATGTGGAAACCAGCAACGCCCACATTTTAAAAAATGTGTAAAGAAAGCATTTTCTATGGAGCTAAGGAAGTAAATCCACAATAACTGGCTATTGTTGTACTTTTCCTAAATAAACAGCTGGGGGAGGTATTCAGGCTGGGTCTTCCTTTGCCAGGCAGGGTGTTGATGGCAGTGGGAGGGCAGGGATGAACTCAGATAGCCTTGACTTGCCCACACCAATTATTCCTGGCGATTAAAAATGATGAGGAAATGTGTGAAAGAAAAAGTAAAAGTAGAGGCCTGCCTAGCTGCCAACGATTTACTCATTCTTGGAGCTGACAAGCCAGTTGTCGGCCTTTAAAAATTTTAACCCTTCAGCCCCCAAGATAATGAATTAACCACAAACTCTCTGCATTCTGAACCTCATCTTTGGAGCAAGTTCCACCTTGACAGCAATTTGAATATGTTGGAAGTGGAGATAATGTTGACAAAGACTCTGGAGTTTCTGGGTGATGAAAACTGGCACCAGGAAACCCTGTTCAATTTTAACCTTGAATGGGCGCCAGAGGGAATCGGAGGTGAGCATTTCCAAGCCTCAGGTTAGAACTAAGGAGAGTGGAGGCTATTGCAGACGGCCAGGCTGGTGGTAAGTTGTGAACCCCTGTTTGGCCACTTATTAGCTATGTGATCCCTGGAAAGTTACGTATTTTTTTCTGAGTTTGTTTCTTCATCTGTAAGATGGGTATAGTCATTTTATTTCTTTCATATAATTGCTAGGATAATCAAATAAGAATATTTGTAGGGAGCCTAGCACAATTCTTGGCACTTTAGTAAGCTATCAATACATATCATTTTCTTTGCAATTAATAATACCAATAATAGTAATAACAGTGATAGCAACCATGGTTCTGGCGAAAGTGATGAGTACCTCTTGAGGCACTCTAGTTTTCCTAGCTGTTTTAGGCAGCAGCTTTCACAGTGAAGTATCAAATCAACATGTGGAGGCAAAATTACCATCCTCAGATCCCCTCTACCTTCAGATTCTGTCTGCAGAAGGGCACAGGGACTAAGTGACAAAGCGGGACATTAATACAGGCGGTCTCAGGAGTATCTCTCTAAAAGCCTGCAGCAGTGGAACCTGGGATTCAGAGCTCTCTCATTTCCATAAACAAAACAATGGTCATGACGACAAACCAATAATATTGACAACAGATGCTATGAATTAAGCTCTCTCTGTGTGTCTGATCCCACACTAAGGGCTGCATTTCAGTTATTTCAGAGTATTTCCACTCCCTTCTATGGGATAGGTTCTCTTATCATCTCCATTTTACAGACCCAGAAAGTTAGGCTCAGAGAGGTTAAGTAGTATGCTACTGGTCACACAGCTCAGTAAGCAATAAAGCTGGTGTTGATCCCAGGGTCTCCTCCTCACTTTGCCCCACGCAGAGGAGTACAAGGTTCTAGAAAGCATGCTCACAGGGAGGGAATGAGGACCCTCCCCAGTTTGCTCAGGACCCTGCAAATCCCCGCCTGTCACATGGGTTCGATTCCCTAACAGAGAAAGTGTCAAACTACTTTGGGCTTCCCTGGGGGCTCAGATGGTAAAGAATCTGCCTGCAATGTGGGAGACCTGGGTTCCATCCCTGGGTTGGGAAGATCCCCTGCAGAGGAAAGTGGCAACTCATTCCAGTGTTCCTGCCTGAAGAATTTCATGGACAGAGGAGCCTGGTGGGCTATGGTCCATGGGGTCACAAGAGTCGGACATGACTGACTAACACGCACACACACTGCAAATACAGAGGAAAACTGGCTTGCTGTACTCTTTTACACATTGCTTAAATCGCAGAACCAGATCTCGTGAGAAAGTGGAGGGAATCTCCCCCTCACAGTATGGCTTGAATCAAGAGAAATAGGCCAGAACAGCCAAACTGCAGAGCGGTCTCTTTTCTGCGCCTCTCCAAAGGGCCCTCCCCGCACTGCATCCCTGGCTCCCATAACCAGTGGCGGGAGGGATGAGCAGCAATTAGGTCTGCTGGAGGCGGAAACAAGGGCACGCTGGGCCCGGCCTGTCCTGCTGGCTCTGATTGGAGGGCCTCTGCCAACAGCCCAGGGATGAGGCAGACGGAGGTTGATCCAGATTCAGCTTCCTCCTCCGTTTGGAGAGAGGCTTACTTACCTGCCTCTAAGTACTGGACCCAGTGGACATTCAGCGGGCTCCCTCCTTCCCTTAACATCTACTGAATGACCTGTCTCCTAAAGAACAGACTCTTTATTTTTTATTATTGACCCACTGATGGTATTGCTGGCATGTGGGATGGGTGACTTGTCTGTATTATTTCTTATATCTAACTGTGCTATTGTCAGGCTATTTCTCTGCATGTCAGAATAGAGGAGAAAAGAAAGAATACAAGGTGAAGGAGAAGCCAAGTTACGGCCTCTTTCTCATCTCCCAGAGGGCCTCCCTGGCCAGGGCCTCTCAGTCTGCGTTGCACGGTCCTGGAGCCAGGAGGCTGGCCTTCCTGGAAAGACCCCATTCAGCCTGACCGGAGCACCAGAGGAGGAAAGGACAGTACTCACTCATAAGGAGTGATTTGTACTTTACTTGCTTACACAAAATGTATGACCTCAGAGAAAAAGCATTCCAGGCACCTTTATGATGATACTCGCAAGGCAGACGTGTTGTCAGATTTACCTACATTCATAAACAGCTAGGGTTCAGAGGGACATCTTAGCTCATCTAAGGACAAGCGTTTACATTTAATAAGCCCCACCTGTGTGATAAGCACTCCATATATTTCGCCTTATTTAAAACTTATAATACTCTACTCAATATTCTGTGATAACCCAGATGAGAAGAGAATCTGTAAAAGAGAGAAAATAAGTATGCATAACTGAATCACTTTGTTGTACACCTGAAACTAACCCAGCATTGCAAATAAACTCTACTCCAGTGAAATCAAAATAAAAAAAAATTGAAGAAAAATTTATAACAACATTCAGAATAGATATTGTTGTCCATTTCAAAGAGGAGGAAATGGAGGGGCAGGGAGGTTACGTGATACAGGCTTCCTTTTGTACATTTCACATTTAACCACAGTATATCCGGGCCCCTTTCCAGTGCACCATCGCTTTCATCACCCTTGGCAAAAAGCTTTGGATGATTTTTGGACCCTCCTGTGTTCTGCACGAGACTGTGAGCTCCTCCAACACCAGGAGCCTACCTCTCTTGTTTGTATATCCCCAGCACAAGGCTACAGCACCTGGCATGGAAGTGGCACAGAATGAATGAATGAACAAATGAACTGATGCCCCTGGAGGGTTCTGTTTGGTGAGCCTCAGCTCAGAGGAATCACAGTAGACTTATGCCCCTGTTCCTTGAGCATTCCAGTTACTCCCCTAATTCTCACTGCCTCAGAAGGTCCTTTAACAGGGAGATGGGCAGACACAGGGGAGAGGTGACTTCCATCCCCTCTATTTTTATGTTTGGTCCTGGCTCTGCCTGACCTCCTACTCGTTTAATTGTTATTAATGACAACTTAACTGAGCTATAATAAAATTCAGTCCTTAAAGTGCACATTTTAGTATTTTAAAAGTATATTCACCGAGATGTACAACCATCACTACTGTTTGAGGACATTTCTGTCACCCCCACTCCCCACAAGGAAACCCCATACCCACTCGCAGGTGCTGTCCAATTGCTCCTGTTTCTTTCTGTTTCCATGAGTCTGCCTATTCTGGACATTGCATATAAAGGGTGATCCCCTCCGGGATTTTATAATCACGTTGTCTGTCTGCTGCGGAGCCCCGCTTGAACAAAGTTAGACTTCAGATGGGGAGGCGAGCACTTCATACCACTTAGAAAACATCTTTCTCAGGCAACCCGAAGCCAGTCCTTCACAGGTGCTTTTGGGCTGCTGTTGATATTTTTCCGGTGGAGATTGTTAGGTGATGGCCATTTGAGAGCCAATTGTGTACTTGAGGGTCTGAGGGGGATCCTGGAATTTGTTGCAGTGCTTCAGGCATGGCTGTAATCACAGCAGAGGGCCATTTCTGCTCAGCTAAAACCCAGCCGTGCACAGGCAGGAACTCTTGACGGCGGAGAAGGAAGAGAGAGGGAACTCTTGCATCGGGTGCCAAGCCAGCAGCTACCCTTGAATTACGAGCTTCAGGTCGCTTGTTGGTTTGGGACTGTCCTGCCCCAGGTGGGCAAGTTCTCACCTCTGGTGGGTCGGAAAGGGATTTTAATCTGAAGTGCCACATTATTTTTACCATACCCTTCCCTATATTCACTCCTTATTTTCTTAT
This sequence comes from Bison bison bison, assembly GCF_000754665.1. Lineage (NCBI taxonomy): Eukaryota > Metazoa > Chordata > Mammalia > Artiodactyla > Bovidae > Bison > Bison bison. The sequence continues at coordinate 5,932,231 of NW_011495049.1, read as the reverse complement.
TTTTCTCACCCCTTGCTTTCTTAAATCATCAGGAAAGTATCACTTGAGATCAGTGTCAACTCCATTAGCTCTTTCCAAGTGACAAAGACAAAAAAAAAAAAAAAAAAAAAAACCACTTGAAATATCTGAGAGAAATCCTTCTAAAGAGAAGATTTTATTGCAAAGTTACATCTGAGCAGTGCCTATCTGAGCATTTCAATAAATCTACATTACCCTAGGTATTTTGGCATCCTCTGGGAGAGGAAAGCCTATCAGTGAAAAGTAATGATTTTGGGTTTTTCAATTGCCCTAAGGATCTTGACAATGCTATTAAGACCCATGCTCTCCCAGTCGAGAAGTTTAGGAGTGAAATTATTAATACGCCCAGACGTTATGTTGATTGTTGCGCTGTAGCAGAAAATACTCTCTCTTATTTGAGCTGCATTATCACTTTCCCAAGCAGAGAATTGCATCAGAAATTTAAACTCCTCTCATTCCAGCTCATCGCATAGCTTTTCAAGGTCTTATTGTAAAATAGGTTGGGCATAATTTGGATATTTCCCTACCCATGAAAGATAATATGTTTTTCAAAGACTGGACTTCTTTCTTTTTTTTTTGAAAAATAAAAATCACAGTGGAATTTTCTTCCATCAAGATGTCATACTTTAGCTTTTAAACTAGGTTTTCCTTGCGGTGTATTTCATTCTTTTTTTGTTTCTTTGAGATGGTCACAATTCTTTTCCCAGAACATAGGAAGGGAATCAAAACAAAGATAAAATCTGATTTTGATGTCAGATTGAGCCTCTGATTAACAGAATGACGGGAACATGCTCTGGTCGACACCATTCATTAATACCAAGAATGACTGAAGCACACCAGTTAAATGGCAACGACAGGATAAAGGTTCCTAGCACATTTTCACTTCAAAGCTCAGCAGAATTATTTACTCTCTGGGTGACCTTTTCCCCAAATCTCTCATGGTATGAGCCTTATAAGGCAAGAGAACAAAAGTTTCTCCAAACTATGTAAACAGAAGTCCGCTGAATGTCAGACCTTGAACTTTGTGCGTCTGATTTCCTGTCAAGTGACAGTGGACATGATGGGATATATAGGGTATATTGCTGGGGATGTTTTCAGGTCTGCCTTCCAGATAAACAAACACGGACACACACACAAGCACATAATTATGCTGGAGAAACAAATATCCGAGAGCTTTCTGAAGAAGCATACCCCTCCCAGGATGTAGTGGTTCACAAGCATGAACATGTACCCCTCGGTCTGATGCAAGAGTCTCAGGATGCAAACAACTTTCAGAAAACACGGGGACCAACAGGAGGCCAGTGTGCTCTGCAGATCTCCGTTTTGTTGGGGAGGAGGTGTCCGTGACATGAGAATCACCATCTCCCACTGTGCCCCTTTGGCAAACAGAATTTCCTCTTAGCCACACTTTAGTATGCTATTTCCAGGACTTTTCCACAGCCTTCTCAACACTGATTTCTCCGGTTTTCCCTGGGTGACTTCTGAGTTCAACAATCAGAGTTATGAGGTAGGTAACCTGTCCACGCCTCTGTTTCCCATCCATAAAAGATAGTTAATAACCATTTCCATTTGGTGAAGAGAGTTAAATGAGATAGTACGCTCAAAGTGCAAAGAAAATGCATCATGAATAGGAAGTACTTAGGAAATGTCAGTATTTATTTCTATCTTATCAGGTTAATTCTTTCTAGAGATGACGGAGAAAGGCGTGAAATAGATCCTGTGATCCTGAGATTATTTCAATGACTTGGAAAATTTCCTGTTGCCAGATATTGTTGAAGTAAATGGCACCTTTACGAATAAGGGACTCTTATCTAAAAATGATACAAATGAACCTGTTTAAAAAACAGAAATAGATTCACGGATATAGAAACAAATTTTTGTTACCAAAGGGGAAAGAGGGAGAGGGATAAATTAGGAGTTTTGGATTAACAGATACATACTACTATACATAAAAGAACAAGGACCCTTTGTAGAGCATAGGGAATTATATTCAATATCTTGTAATAAACTGTAATGGAAAAAAATCAGAAAAAGAACTGATATACACACATATGTATACATGTATCACAATATCTGTGTGTGCATGCTAAGTCACTGCAGTTATGTCCACCTCTGTATGACCCCATGGACTGTAGCCTGCCAGGCTCCTCTATCCGGGATTCTCCAGGCAAGAGTACTGAACTGAGTAACCACTCCCCCCCTCCAGGGGATCTTCCCGACTCAGGGACTGAACCCACATCTCTCACATGTCCTGCATTGGCAGCCAGGTTCTTTACCACTTGCGCCACCTGGGAAGACCGTATCTATATCTGTATGTATATATGTATAACTGGATAATTGTTGTACACCTGCAACTAACACATAACAAATCAACTGTACTTAGATTAAAAAAAAGAACAAGGGTTTTTTTTTTTCTACTGATGAGTCATAGTAGCTCTTTTAGGTCTTAAAACACACTGAAATAATCAATGCCCTTAATTTTCACCTTGTGTAATAAATACACTGAAATAAAACCATCTGATGGTGGATAATCTGAAGGGCCTTATCAGTAGCTTTCCACTTTTTATAAATTCTCTTATTTTCTATGAAAATCAGCATTAGAAAAGCTAAGCTTTTCCGGAACCTTGGTATTCCTGGTTGAGTATCAGCCCTCATTTTGCATGAAAAACCAGTGGAAAAACCCACACTTTTAAGTTTCTTTTGCTCAGGTTCACTGATAGCCAAGCAGGTTGCTCTATCACTGCTAATTCGCCAGTGAACCCACTGAGGCCCTGAGTTATTCATCGAGTTTACATGGTGTAAGTCATGAATTAGCCATTTGTTTCTCAGGGCTTCTCAGGTTACTGAAACTTTCTAGTATTTGTCATCTCAAATGGGATCATTCTTAATCCCATAACATAGAGATGAGTCATCTCTCTCATGAAATAATCAGATTTGGTGGAGCAAATAATTTCCATTTCTAACACTGCTTATCTGAAACTTTAATAGTGTGGCGTGGGAAGGCTTCTCAGTAGGATGATATTTGATCAGAGACCTGAAGGAAAGAGGGAGAGAGCCATTCCAATATCTGGGAGAACAAACATTCCAGGCAGAGAAAAAAGCAAGAACAAAGGCATTTTAAAATCTGTGGTGTGTGTAGGGATCAGCCAGATTATCATCCTAGATCGGTCTCTTGCATTTAGCTTCAAGCCTGGTTCTCAGAGAAAACATTTAAGTAAATGAGAAAGGCTCTGATCCTCTCTGGCCTCCGCCTGATATGGGACTTAGCCAACGGGCTTCGACTCTAGGTCCCTTGCACTCACCACACCCTTGATCGGGGATACAGACAGTTGAATGGCCCACTCCTTTCCTGTGTGCAGGTCTTGGCTACGTGTCATCTCTCAGGACATGCCTTCCCACGACAACCTCAGCACGCTTATCCTCCTTACACTGCTTTCTTTTTGCCTGAAGCACTTATAACATTTTGAAAAACTGTCTTTTAGAAAGTAAGCTCCTAGAAGGCAAGGAGGCTGTTTTATTTCCTGCTGAATTCCTGCCTCCTGGAACACTTGGTAGATACAACAAAGGGCTGCTGAGAGAATGAATGACACTTTGAGAAGTAAGGTAAGAACAAAGGAGTCAAAAGGAGAGTCCAAATCCTATCAGATTTGGAAGTCTTTCAAAGGGGCTGTTGCTTGATACCCTTCGAGACAAATTGTAAAAGCTTCAACTTGACCGAAGTTCAGGAAAAAAATGATGGCGGGCTTCCTTACCAAAACACAGCTCGATCTCACGCAAACTGCAGCAATTTTTTCTCTTCTGCAGCAACCCAAACATGACAACAAATGTCTTACAAGCTGAAATCCCCACGGAACTCATGATGGCAGAGGCCTCTGACACACCCCAAGTGGGAATAGACGCACTTCACTTCCAAACTCCGCTAACAGGATCTCTGGTGGCTGTCTAGGCCACTGGAAAATGTTCACTTCTCCATCATGAACCTATTGTGTTAAAGAACCTCTGCTGCAGGCCACTGACTCATGAGTAGGGTAAATCCTGATTTATCTGTGGCTCATGACACAAAAAGCAAATGAATGTGGCAAAGGAAAGGAGGGTGCTGCAGGGGATTTGCAAATCAAAAGCAAGGTAGATGGATTTCTTCCTCCGGCAGGAAGGCTTTTTGGATTGGATCAGAAGAAATCCAAAGGCTTCCTTACTGTATGGTTACAAGTGTAAGACATTTGATGGTTGTACTGTTCTAGGACTACAATCAGAGTAGTAATATATCACATGCCACTGGCATGTCATACATTAAACAATTCCCCGTGGCCATATTTAGCCCATTAAGTCTTTACAAAAATCTCTAACTTAGCACCAAGGACTGGTCTTGTGGAAGACAATTTTTTCATGGACTAGGAGTGGAGACTAGGAGTGGAAAGATGGTTCACGCAGCGATGTGGGTGATGGGGATCGGTAGATGAAGCTCGCTTGCTTGCCCACTTCTCACCTCCTGCTGTTGGTCCCATTGCTAACAGGGGGTTGGGGACCGCTGTTATACACAGCACATAATAGGAAAAAGCTTTCAGTCTATGGGTTTCTCTTTGTACAGAGCCTAGTGAAGTCATATGCTAGTTGGATATTTACCAAAGCCTTTCATATTCTCTTCCATTTGCCTTCTCTCCCATTAATTCCTTGCCCAGTGACCCATGAGCTAAACTCACTTATGACAAATCATTTTCAACCACTTGTTTGTTCCTTCACTCAGGTTTTTACTTATTCCCATGCACATTCATTTAGCAATTAATTATTGAGCTTCTACCCTGGATCCCATGGATTTTTGAGGCTATAGAATCTCTGACCTCTAGGAAGGTCAGGAAAGACAGTCATAACCTACGCTCGCCTTTTCACGGAGCCACAAAGATCTCACCTTAACTTTTTTTCCCCTCGTGATTGTTAACAATCAAAATGCTTCATTTTTCATATAGGTTTTTATTCATGTTGCAGTTCACACAAAAACATTTTCTAAGGACCATTATGACATATTGCTTTGAACAATTTTCCTATATGTATATCATTAAAGTAAACATGAATCCTTACCTACTCCTCCCACCCTAATCTTATCTCCAGAAGCTAACTCACTATTCTGTTGGGTCTATATACCCACATGTCTCAGTGTACAAGGATTTTTCTTTTTTTGCCAGCATACCATTTACAGGGTGATCTGTGACACACTGAGAAATTCACAAGAATGTTAATTATTACCTGTGGAGAGAAACTATAACATTTTGATTCATTTGTGTTTTCAACTGAATGTGGTATTTATCGACTGTCTTTTATGTTTAATTCTAGATAACAGAGCATGGTGAATTGGAGTCCTCAATTATACACATGGAATATACGTGCTATACTGCTTTCTTAGCAGGACTCAGACTTGGCATTCCTGCCCTGGATTCTCAGCCACATGGGCAGGACACACATGGCCTTCGCGGTGCTTTATGCACACGTAAGGTGCAGTGAGACGCCCGGTGTCATAAAGTGAAAATGGAAGTGGACCACGAAGAGGTTTTACCACTCAGGTTTACTCCGATGAGCCAAGCTGCGTCTGTCTGCACCTCTAAAGTACCCTAAGCTCATGGCCCTCATTCTGAGAAAAACTCGGAGACATATATCACTGATATATTTTCCTAATTAAAACACATGTAATCTGAACCAAAGAAGAAACCATAAATAGAACTGAGAAACGTAGGCAAACATGTTTTATGCTTCTTCTTCTTCTTCAATAAAGTTAACTTTAACATTAAAAAGACAGAAAGTTAGGGACCTCCCTGGTGGTCCAGTGGCTAAGACTTCACACTCCCAATGCAGAGGGCTCGGGTTCAATCCCTGGTCAGGGAACTAGATCCCACATGCCACAACTAAAGATCCCGCATGCCGCAATGAAGATTGAGTACCGCAACTAAGACCTCGCCCTGCCAAATAAAGATTAAAAAAAAAAAAAAGACAGAGAATTTAAGGACTCTTTCATTAGGGAACTAAAAAATATGAAATTATGAAGTTAGAAGCAGCTCGTGACAAGAGAGAGCATTACGTGAGAACATACTTTTGACAGACGTGAAAGCTAATCAAAATACCATGATGGGAACTCCCATACGTTGCTGGTGGGGTGCAAAATGGTATTGTCACCCTGGCAAACAGCTTACCAGTGTCCCACGACGCTACACTTAACCACACCCACTAATAACCCCCATCTCAGGTGTTCGCCCTAGAGAAATGAAAACGCATGTCCACCCCCGATCCACACGTGAACTGACGAACCTCGCGAACACAGCTGGGGAAGGTGAGGGGCCACGAACTGAGAAAGCGGCACTGACGCGCACACAGTCGCGTGCGGAACAGACAGCTATGGGGGGCTGCTAAAGAGCACGGAGCCCCACCTGGCGCTCTGTGGCGACCCAGAGGGACGGGCTGAGGGGAAGGGATGGAGGTTCCGGAGGCAGGGGACTGATTCACATTATCGTATGCCAGAAACCAACACAACACTGTAAAGCAGTTTTCCACCAGTTAAAAAATAAAATAGAAAAAATACTCAAACCAAAATCCACACACAGAAGAGTCATATAGCAGCTCTATCCACAATCACCAAAACCGGGCAACAACTCAGAGGTCCTACCACCTGTGCAAAGATGAACAAGGTGGGGCACAACAGAATGGTACGCGGCAACGGAAGGGATCACCTAGGGATACAGCAAGCGGGACCCCCCTCCAAGGCACACGCTGAAAGAAGGAAGCCTGTTTCAGAAGGTTACATACTATATGATGTTGCTCACAGGACATCCTCAAAAAACCCCGAAAACTTTAGTGACTGAGAACAGATCAATGACTGCCAGGGGTTGGGAAGGAGAGGAGATGTAACTATTAGGTTGGCCAAAAAGTTCATCTGGGTTTTCAACGTTAAGGAAACCCCGAACAAACGACTTTTTGGCCAATCTAATTCAAAAGGAGGGCACAAGGGAGGTTTTTGAGGTGATGGAGCTGTTCTGTGTCATGAGAGTGATGGTGTTACCCAAATCTACTATTCATGTAGTTAAAATTCACAGAACCCTATACCGTAAAGGTAGGTACTGTATGCCAATTTTTAAAAATATAATATTGATAAAACAAAATTAAACATGTGGATGGATGTGGAGAGCAGGACAGAGTTATTCGGTGTTGACGGGGAAACACTTGCATCAGATCAGGAGCCATTCCAGGTAGAGAACCTCAGGCTCTTCTCTGAAAAACAAGGAAGCAAATTAACCCCCAAACCTGGAACATCTGCTTTCAATATATACACTAGCACATCCTTAAAAAACAAAAAGCACACCAGAAACAAGTCAAAACAGAGTCAACATCTATGCAAAAGTCCTACTGGTGTGATGTTAATAGTTTTTATATTTGAATTTATTAGAATATTGCTTGCTGAAGCTTGTGTGTCTCTCACAAGCTGTTTAAGAAACTCTGCTGCGTAAAATGAAGAAAGGGTGGCTTTGCTGCACGGCATTGTCGGCTCCTCTCCTGACACTCAGCACAATCCCTAACCTTGTAGCAACATTAACAGTACTGTATTATTCATCACAATAAGATTATTAGTTGATGGGAAACAAATTACAGAGCTTCACAACCTGCTATACTTTCTGACTGCACACAAGGAAATTTTTCATGAATGGGAACTGCTACCCAGGAAGAGAAACTTCTGTTTGTCTTGAGAAATTTCCCATAAATAGAAGGGGTTGATTCTGGGAGCATAAGAAAATTACAGCATAATAAAAGATAGAAAAACTTGTAAAAGTATTTAGAAGGAAGCCCGAAGGGGACTCACAGCTCAGCTACACAGTTGGGGCTCAATAGAATGTAAGCTGGGAGAAGTGGAGAAAACAATCCCTGCCTTGTCTAAAGTGATGGCACAGTTCTGCATGATACCATGGATATATTGGGAAAACACCTTCAGGAATAGAGGGGATGTTAGCAGGGATACAGGTCTGGCAGGTCAGGGGGCCACCTACACTGACTTGGCTTGCGCTGGTCCCTGGGCCCCGTGCCAGCAATTGGTTAATGCCTTCTCATCTTGTACATTTCACATACCAGATAGCCCTTCCTGACCTCATTCTTCCCCGGCAGGTGGAACGGACTCTTCTTTCATCAGCTCCAGGTAACACATACAGATGCTACTTTCCTGTGGGCTGTTCCTTACTGTCCTTGTCCCCTAAAGGGAGGGGCCAAGTCCCAGGTCCAAGGTTTGTTACTTGCTGGGGGGTGGGGGGGTGGGCGTGGGGGGAGAGCAATGACACCTTGCTGGGAAATGGATACATGAAAAGGGATATCAAGGTTGCCAACAGCAACGGCTTAACCTGGTGAAACAGGCGTGGTGTAATTAGCATAGTGTCTGTGCAGCTCTAGCACCTGTGACCCGCATCGGTCCTGTCCTTCAGAGCCCAGGAGGTCCCCAACTGATGGGGCTGGGCTCTGAGCAGAAAGGAGCGGGGGGTACAGGAAAATGACATTGCCTGCACTCACAGCAGGGGCTGCGGCTTACACGGGCTGGTCCCAGGAAGGGGACGAGAATTCTAAGCAGGGTACCGTAGGCACTGACAAATAACAGGACGCCCCATAGTGCTAAACGCTCTTCTCTGCTCCTCCGTCTCCAGCTCAGTTGCGAGAACAGTTCACGTCTTATTTCCCCTTCCATTCCCGGGCACACTTTTTTCCCTGTCTCTGCCCCTGTCCCTTAGGTGTTCTGATGTTTCCCACACACACTTATGAGGACAGCAAAAATGCCGTCTACTGTTTTGATATTTTCCGCCCCTCTTCTGTGCTTTGAGCCTCCAGGAAAAGTCAATAGGAAACCGTCATTCTGCCTACCTGGATGAAACAAGGGCAGGGCTGCCTGTACAACAGTCTGCTGACCGCGGAGTTGAGGACACAGATGCCAGGCCGTGGAAAGTCGGTGCTGCAGGGGCTGGACCCGAGACGCCCACTCATGGAGATCGTCTGCACGAGCAGAGCCTTGCGGGAGGGCAGGGCGGTGCAGCAGTCTGGGCAGTCCTGAGTCAGGAAGGCGGGAGCTATCTTTGTCTTTCCTCCCGGGGATCACGCTGCCAGTCTGGTTAATACCCAAAGGCTCTCGACGTTTCTCATTGCTCCAGCCAAACTCCCTTGTCCCAGTTTCTCCCTCTGAAGCAGCCCTTTCTCTGTGTTACATCAGTGACTAGACTTGTCATCAGCGCTTATTATTCCAGAAGGAAGCAGTCCTTTTCAGGTCCTTGCTTTTAAAGGTCACAACCAGTGTGGTGTGTCAGTAACTCCACTGGGTTACATTTGGGGAATACAGTGAAGCATAGTCTGAAGCCAGAACACTTTGAAAGAAAATTGCAGGGGAAAAAATTGTGAATCGCATCCCCTTCTAGGAGGGGCTCTGGTGGCCTGAGTGGCGTACGTG
>NW_011495049.1:5905867-5922659 GCF_000754665.1 Bison bison bison | reverse complement strand
CAAGTGGTGTCCGACTCTTTGCGACCCCATGGACTGTAGCCCGCCAGGCTCCTCTGTCCATGGGAGTCTCTAGGCAAGGATACTGGAGTGGGTTGCCATTTCCTTCTCCAGGGGATCTTCCCGACCTAGGGGTTGAACCCAAGTCTTTGTATTGGCAGGAGAATTCTTTAGCACTGAGCCACCTGAGTGAAGTGAAATTCTATTGTTCCACTCCACTTCCACACTCCCTTTCTGCCTTCAGCAAGGAACAAAAAGCTAAGGTGATAGGGTACCGGAAATTCAAGACATTTGGGAGTTTAGAGTAGAATCTGATGTGAAAATGTGTGTGTGGATTTTACTGTTCAAGAAAACAGACTTTCTCAACCTAAGAAAGTATCCCAGGGGTAAACAGAATTCTGAGGTAATTAGTCCCAGTTTAGCTTGATTTCTAGACTTCACATGATCATTCTAGATAGAGTAGCACCTTCCATTAGGTACCTTCTCAGTTGCTTTCAACTTCCATATTTATTCTTTTATGTCGTCTCCTTGAGGACTCTGTCACATTCATTTTTCATACTTTATCATAATGCTGATAACAATTATAGTCCTGCTGCTGCTGCTAAGTCGCGTCAGTCGTGTCCGACTCTGTGCGACCCCAGAGATGGCAGCCCACCAGGCTCCTCTGTCCATGGGATTCTCCAGGCAAGAACACTGGAGTGGGCTGCCATTGCCTTCTCCGATTATAGTCCTAAGACCTAACTATTTTGAGCCCCCACTTTATGTCAGCTTCTGTGTCAAGAATTTTATTTACTTAACACAGAATGTGAAGTAATGATAAGATATTTACTTACTTAACACAGAATAATGAGATTCTCTAAGTAAGTGACCTTAAGAGATAACCCATTATAGAGACCAGGAGACTGAGGCTTAGAGAAAGTTACTGTGTCAGGCTGCATGGCTGGAAAGGAAGAACCAGCCCAGGTCATCTGCGTCTCCACCCCTTGCTCTTCATGTTAGGTGGTCCTGGGTCACAAATGTGTCTTTCATCACACATTATTCAAAAATGAGAGGGTCCAATGAGGGAACTTTCCAGATCACCAAAACTGTCTGCAAGTGCTTGGATATATTTTTATTTTAACCGTGTTGTGTAGATATAATAATTTGAAATTGGAAGCTAAATTTGTCTGTATTTTTAAAGGGAGCCTAATGAGCATAATTCAACATTTAATTGATGACTGAAAATCTGTTAAGAGCACAGATAATTGTACCAGGCAGTCAGCTAGCTCTGTATCTCCTGATTTACTCTGTCTCCTTCTTGGAGGTCAGGCTGTCTGGTGTCAATCTTGGGGTTGCCTCTAGGCCGACTGCTTTGCGCAGGCACCATCGCACACCCCTCTCCCTTCCTGCTGTCCATCTTTTAAGTAATTTATTTTTAATTATTAAAATTAAAAAAATCCTGCATGCTAAGGAAGAACAAACAGGACCCCAGATGAAGGCCTAATGAAACACAGAGCAAAGGCTTTCATAAAGCTATTGTGGGAACTTAAGAGGGCATTGAAAAAACTTATTTCTCAACTTGGGGTTCTATTCCAGAAAACCAAAGTTGCCAAGGATCTGTCGAGAACACGAGCTGTGTTCTGAATCGTTACTTAACTCGTTTCTGTACAGGATCTTTTTTTTTCCCAGCTGGAATATAAAACTGGAAGGCGGCGATCACTGTATATTTGGAAAAAGAACACTTGCCAGCACTGAGGCCAGGGCTGCAGAGATAAGACGCTCCCCTCCGAGAATTTTGAGTTGAGCTCTTTTCAATACGATGTGGAGGCTGCTCTGGATGAAAAAACAAGGGACACTTGGCTTTGTCTTGGGGTTGGCAAATTATGGCCGATGGACCATTTTCAGTCCTCGAGCTAAGAATATTTTGTACATTCTTGAAGGGTAATTAAAAAAAAAAAAAGAGTATGTGATAGAAACCATATGTAGCTCACAAAGTGAGGCCTAAAATATTTACTATCTGGACCTTTACAGAAAAAATGTGCTGACTTCTGGCCTAGTGGATGCAAGAAGTCTTTCTGGAAGAGGAGGTACATGAGCAATCTCTGAAATTCATCAAGGTGTACTTCAGTCTTGCACACACATGTATGGATGTTTATTACAGGTATATTACGTTTGTGTGAATGAAGTGATGATGAAACACACAGACATAATTAGTAGGCTCAATTATGAATACTTTTGACCACAGGCTATGGTTCTGGCTTATTCCTCTGGGCTGATACCTTGAACAAACACAGACTCTAAAGCAGACACATTCATATTAGCGTACTGGAGAGACCACCAAAGGGAAAAAAGCAAAACATAAAGAAACAATTGGGTTTCCTGTCTAGGGCTCCATAGTACATTCAATCTATCTGTACAGGACTGAAACATTCAAATATGGAATTATAGCAAGGTACATGCGCTAAGCGTCCCCCCATTCCTTCCCCCACCTGCAATCTACCTCCCTACTTACAACGGTTCACCTAGGCAGCTCAGTAGGGACGAAGGAAAATCAGCAAACGCATCTTTTTCTTCTTGGTGTTTTATATCTTGCCTACTATTTGGGCTTCAATGAAACAGAAATGTCACACTGCTATCTTTAGAATGCTCAGAGTTTGAACTAAAAAATACTGTAACTGATGCCCTAGACAAAAAGTGAAGGCATGCAGATTTCATCTCTGGAACAGCCAAAGGAGACACAGTTTCAAAACAGCTATTAATCTGTGATGGGGGAAAAGGCAGAAAGGCATAGGATCTTTCTTCCAACCACAGTCAAAGCCAAAGTTAAAGAATTCAGCTATTTCTGAAGCAATTAGCAGTATGTATTATTTCCCAGCACTCATGAACAGAATCATTTTGAAAACCAGTGCTCTTGACACGTTTCACTATAAAATCAATTACTTTTAAAAGCAAGAAGCTCATTCTCCGCCCCGGGAACATATGATACACCACCTGCCTGTTCCAAGAGATGCTTCCTTTTTTTTTTTTTTTTTTAAAAAAAAGGGCTTATGGGATTGGGGTGCTCATCCTTCTGGCGTTATCTGCGCATTTATGCAATGAGGAATTTCAAATTCACCCTTTACTTTTATGACCATTACATGGCCCCATTCACAAGCATTCTGAGTCTATGCCATTGGGAAACTTTCATCTCGTTACGAATTAAATTTTCCAAATCTGATATGATCTTAATTATCAGAAGTGTATTCATGCCCAAGTTCAATCTCTGACATCATAGTAAAGTACAATAGCTCCATTTCAGATGAGAAAAAGCTGATTCAGGAAAATACTGTATGTATCTGTTTGCATAGCAAGAATCAGGCCTGAACTTATCTTCTTAGATGTTTCATGGATAACATTTTCATTTTCATCAAAGGCAAGCGATTTAAAAGTTTCTGTTGCTGTTGACACTCTCTCTCTAGCAGGGGATCTGGGCTGATTACAAATGGCAATGTTTCAAAAGGGGCAAAAGGTGCTATTTTATTTCCAGAGCATTTAAGGTGGAAGCAGGGTCAGGATGGAGATGCAATACTTTGGGATCTTTTGTTTTTTGCAGAAAAGGAAAATAAACTCCTCCTAGCTAAGGCTGGCAAGAATAACATTGTAAGTGTTATGGAACTTCATTGTATATGATGCATGTCTCACTCAGTAAGTGCTTTAAATGAATCATTTTTTATCAGAGCAAAAACAGTAACTTTGCCTGGCCATTTTAAATGTCATTTAATGAATTTCCAGTTTGGCTCAATTAGAGGTTCCTTGAAAAGAAATCACGCTTTCTTTTCCCCAAATCTTTCTGTTTTATGAACAATATACTCACTGTCAAAAACTGGCTAAGTATCTTTAATAATTTTTTTTTAAAAAGGAAAAAAGTTCAGTTAATCCTAAATCAAGTGTCAACAGTTTACAGAAATCCAGGATTTTTGGAACAAGCCTGAAGTTCATGCCAAAAAACCAAAATGACAAAAAATCCTTTTTTTTTTTTTTTTTGACTCTTCATTCATTCTTCATACAGTGTCACTAATATATTTGTTCCTACAACAAATTGAACATTTTATGTCTATCCATCCAGACAAAAATTAATTGTTAAAAAAATCTGTATTTGTGGGGATGTGTCTCAGGTCATGTCAAGCTGGCCCTTTAAATTACCTCTAAAAACGCCTCCCCTATCTGAGATAGGCCAGACCCAATTGATCTTTTTATGTCTCTGGTCTTCTCTGAAAGAAAGTAAGAATTGCTATTTCCCTAGAGCACAGTGAAGAGATCTGAGCATGCCTCTTCTTTAAGCAATAACCATTAATATGGGTTCCGCTTGTACCAGACATCTGTAATGCTCTGGGCTGTATTTTCTGGCGTGATAACAGTGTTGTCTTGAGAACTGGTGCATGAAGAGGACAGAAGGCAGACAGCCAGAGCTCAACTGCTCACTTGTGCTCCTATCTAAGGGATGACACTCTTATCGTGCAGGAAACTGAGCCCTGAACCATCAAGGAAAGTTCCATAAATCTTCCTCCACCAATTTTGCCAGTCTCTATTCTAGCTTATGGCCTGTGGGTGACCTGGATTAGAATCCATTCTCTTGCATAAGGGCACCAAGCCATCTGGAAGGAGATCACCAAGGAGAATCGCTCAGACTCCTCCATGTCCAGACCCCAGCTTCTTTGATAATCCATCCTATCGGGACTCTTTCCTGGAACCCAACTAGCGCTTGTGCTTAAGAAGCTCATCAGCCATTAAATGAACATCTACTTTGTCCCTGGATCAGAGCTTGGTGCTAAGAGCCAAGCGATACCTAAGATTTAGCCCTCACCCTGGAGGAATTTATAGTAGGAGGAATGGGCAACTTCAAGAGAACTTGGAAAGTGGTAAGAAAGGAGAGGGTGCAGGGTGTTTGGCAGCTGGCTTCTTATTATGATAACAGAATGCAATCTCATAAGCTTTTACTTGAACTCAGAATTTTCTAGATGAGAGCAAGTTCATGGGCAAGTGAGGCAGGCTGTAATATCCCCTCCCAAGATTTTCTCAGATGCTCTTAGGAAAGTCTAGGGATGACCCTACACTTCTTCACATGTTCTTCCAACACACATCTGGGTTTCTCTTAGGTATGCTGGGAAGACCTAGACATATTACTCCATCTTCGGTTATCACTGAATAACTAAATGTGCTGCTCTTCCCATCGGATGTAATTTTGAGAACATGAAAGCTCTAGCTATCAGCTTAAAACTCTCTGTCCCATGGCTCTACTCTGGGGCCTAGGATTACACTAGGAATATCCTTTATGGGCCTAGAGGAAACGAATGGCTTCATGACATGTTAGAGCTTCATCTTACCCAATTAATCTAATTATCACTTGGAGTCTTATCAAGCCTCAGGGTCCAGAGAGACTGGGAAACAGAACTGGTAAGTTCTGATGTAGGAGTGAGAATGAGATGGGAACCTCAGGCATTAGGTGGGAGGATTGGGGGAGTGTCGAGAAGGTAAGAAAATGCTAGTAGAAGAAATGAGAAAAGGCAATGAGGACTTTTCATATTTGTCTGAAATTCTTACTATGCCTGCTCCCCAAGGAGGAGGAGGAGGGGCAGGAGGAGGAACAGGAGACAAGGAGGAGAGGAAGAAGAAGAAAAAGAGGAAGAATAGTAATATGAAGAGCATGCAGAAGGAGGATGTGGTTTAAGTGAGATTAATTACTTTTCCTTTCTGCAAAACAAATGTGTCTAACAAATGTGTATCAACCCACCTCTTGGACATTGTTAGACACATTAAGACAATGCTGGTGATGTCCTTGCCCAAAGAAAGGTGGGAGGGACTTAGCCTTCCTAACGTGCACCTTGATAATCACTGGCATCTGTAACTCAGAGTATCAGCCCTACTATAGCAGACATTTGACTGAAGCAGAATCCACGAGCTTGGGTGTGTTTCAGAGTGGCGTGGGCAGGTGTCAGGAGACAGGCTGCAATGGTGACTCAAGGATGGGTTTAGACAAGCCAAGGCTGGCAACATCATTGCAGCTGATGAATTCCTTCCTTCACAGTTGTCTAAGCCAGAGCAGCCTTCCCGGGGGATTTCAACAAAGAAACAAAATACCTCCCAAACCTAGGTTCAGATAGTGTATGCATTGCTTGCTCTTCAGACGCAGATCATTTACACAAGGAGACATCTTGCCTTCTCTCCCTGTGTGCAGCACACATGAGGAAGCCCTCTGCATGGACAGGAAAAGAAAAAGAATTGACTTATGCACTGAAGGCCCTCAAGGGAGTGACATAAACCCAGCTGGTGTCCTTGCATCCAGGAGACTATATTAGTACTAACAGCATTACCTAGAAGGAGAAGGCAATGGCACCCCACTCCAGTACTCTTGCCTGGAAAATCCCATGGACAGAGGAGCCTGGTAGGCTGCAGTCCATGGGGTCACAAAGAGTCGGACACAACTGCGTGACTTCACTTTCACTTTTCACTTTTATGCATTGGAGAAGGAAATGGCAACCCACTCCAGTGTTCTTGCCTGGAGAATCCCAGGGACGGGGGTGCCTGGTGGGCTGCCGTCTATGGGGTTGCACAGAGTTGGACACGACTGAAGTGACTTAGCAGCAGTAGCACCAGCAGCGTTACCTAGAAAACCTGCAAAAGCGGGTGTGGCTATAAAATCACACGTGACTGGCATCTCCCCCCACCTGGCACACAGACGCATCAAATGCACTGTTTGCTCCATGAAGTTAATGGATTAATGGTTATGTTCAAGAAAGGAGTTCCTTGTATTCCATGGCAATTTTGGAGTGATAAGACATTGGGAAGAAGCAGGGAGTGATGTAAGAATTTTTGACCTTAGAGTGATGAAGTCAATACCATTGAAGGAGTGAATGTTCAATCATGAGCATACAAAACAAAAATCAAAATAAAAATGGAGAAATCAAAACAAAACTCAAAATAAATTTCAAATTATTCAAAAGCCCTGTTTTCTTTCTGTCTTTCCCATAAAAAGTGCACACGCACACACACACAGAAACACAGCAGGTTACTTACAAGAAGACAAAAATTCAAATCCCAAGCTGTTAATACCAAATGTTGTTGTTTTGTTTTAATGAAAACTTTAAAATTTGAGATAATTATAGATGCACACGCGGTGGTAAGAGTAATGCAGAGACATACCAACTACCCTTTATCCAGTTTCCCCTTATCGTAAATAACAGCCCATGAAAGAAGAGCAACAGTATCACCAGTGAGATTCTGACACTGACCCAGTCAACATACAGAACATTTCCATCACCAACAGGGTCCCTCACACTGCTCTTTTATACCCACTTCTTCCCTGTTGGCTCAGACGGTAAAGAATCTGCCTACAATGAGGGAGACCTGAGTTCGATCACTGGGTTGAGAAGATTCGCCTGGAGAAGGCAATTTCTGGCTACCCACTGCAGTATTCTTGCCTGAAAAATTCCACGGACAGAGAAGCCTGGTGAGGCACGGTCTGTAGGGTCTGTCCAAAGAGTTGGACATGAGTAACTTTCACTTTCTTTCACTTCTTCCACTCTCCTTTTTAAAAAGCAAGATGGACTTCTACACATATCAAACTTAAGCATACAATCGGCGAAGTTTTGATAAATAATGCACCCAAGTAATTATCAGCTTTTTCAAGGTACAGACTATTTTCATCATCCTAGAAAGATCCTTTGTGGCTCTTCTCAGGCAGTCCCCAAGGCTTCAGGTCATGCTTATGATTTCAATCACCATGAATTAGTTTTACATGTTTTGAACATGTATAAAGGGAAGGATCAGTTCAGTTCAGTTCAGTCGCTCAGTTGTGTCCGACTTTTTGTGACCCCGTGAATCGCAGCACGCCAGGCTTCCCTGTCCAACACCAACTCCCAAAGGATAAGTGACTGCTATTTTGTATCTGACTTTTTTTGTTCAGCATAATGTTTCTGAGATTCATCCATGCTGTTGTGTATCTCAGTAGGTGCTAAACACAACTCTGTTGTGTGATGATATCAGAGTTTGCTTATCTATTAATTTGTGAGTGGACATTTGTTTTGTTTTCAGTTTAGGGTTATTGAGAACCAAAGCTATTACTACCATTCAGGCAAAAATCTACTTTGGGATGTACATTTTTATTTCTTTGGGGTTAACAATTTAGGATTGAGATTACTGGGTAAATGCTTAATTGTATAAGGAGATGCCAAACCATTTTCCAAAGTGATTATACGAGTTTACAACCTGTCACTCCCACCACTATATATGAAGTACTCTAGATTCCTGCTAGTATTGTCAATCTTTTTAACTTTAGCCACTCTGGTAGGTGTGAAATGATACCTTTTATTCCTTTCAACCCAAAGGCACTGCAGAAAGAAAGTCTTGAGATACACTTTGCAATCCAATGTGTGGATTAGACGCTAAAGTCCCAGGTTTAGCATCTAGCTGGCAACATCAGACAAGACATGTCATCTAAAGCTCTCCTGATGCTTCTGCTTCTAACATAGGTGGTCTTCCAACTTCACCATGACAAATAGTCCTGGGAATAAGTTTCATATGATCCTGACTTTTGCATTTAGTAGAGTTCCTTTCAGGTTCTGGTTTATCCACACTTTGGTTACCTTGTGTTGAAGGAAGTGTTAACCTGTGTCCCAAACTCTAAATATTTTGCCACTTTTATGCTATTGCCAAGGGAGCGAAAAATTGGCTGACAGGTCAGACCAGCCAGTTTGCTGTTCTTGCCTACTCTGTAAGCTCCTGTCAAGAAAAACATTTGGCCCATCAATGACATCCCATTGTCTTGCCTGCATGGTTCCTGGCAAGTGCCCACAGACAGAAATGGATCAGAGCTGGTCCCCACAATACCAACACAGGAGTCGGCAAGAGCACCTTGCCTGTCATCTGTGTTTGGCTAACTGGGCCCCAGAGCTGAGACATGCACTTGATTCTGCTCATCCGTAAAAAGAAAAAAATAATATATATATATATATATATATATGTATATATATGTATGTATGTATGTATCAAGAGAAATGTGTGACTAAAGTCTGGATACAGAGAGATGCTATGATCGTATCTGTGGGCTGATATGAAGCATCCTTTTCCTGTCCAGGATACGGGAGACCCAGGACTTGGACACTGTCGATACACACAGTTGGTCATAAGTACAAACACAGGGGTATTTTCCCACGGCAGGCATGATAGTAAGGCATAAGAGAGACCTGTATGTACATTTTACTCTGATGTCTTCTGTTTTAGAGTCACACATCATGTCTCTATATTGTTACACATACTCCCTAGGAAACTTTGTTAGAAAACTGATGGCCATGAGAGAGCGAGGGAGCGAGTGAGCTGTGGGTGAGGCTGCCTGGTATAGTGGGATATACTGGTCTACCATCTGAGAAGAAACTCTCAACTTCCACACTTACAAGCCACAGGTGGGATCCATGTAGGAAATTATTGAACATATCCAGGACCTTGATCTCCTCATGAGTAAAGCAGAAGTTATAGCAGTTATTCCATAGGACTACTAGGAGAAATGGGGCTTCCCTGGTGGCTCAGTCGGTACAGAATCCTCCTGCCAGTGCGGGAGATGAGGGTTCCATCCCTGGGTCAGGAAGATCCCCAGGAGAAGGAAATGGCAACCCACTCCAGTATTCTTGCCTGGAGAATCCCATAGGCAGAGGAGCCTGGCAAGCTACAGTCCATGGGATCGCAGTCAGACATGACTGAGCACACACACACACACACACACATGGAGAAACAGACAAGCTAAAACCCGTGAAAGTCATCTAATATACAACCTGAAACAGTACCAGGACTCAAACATGGACTGAATCTGATGACATCCTCCATGGGGACATAATTCTGGTTTGAAGTCACTCAAGCTGTCTTTCTAACTCACTGGCAGAGGTTCTGAGATTCTATAGATAATTCAAACTATTTATGCTTCAATTAATCCTGTTTCTATTCAGATGCATGCAAGGCTGTTGGAATAAAAGTGGCTAGGAGACCAGGTGGTCTCACATCATGAATTAAGCCTAAAAACATTCCACACCCTCTTCACGTAACTCTGGTTAGAGAATAAGAGATGGGTGTTGGGGAAAATTCATCTACAATGTCTTAAACCTAACAGAACATTTTAATGCCTAGTTTTTTTGACCTGTGAGCCATTCTCTTGTCTCCATATTCTTTCTTTCTTCCAGGGCCATATCAAGAATACAAATTATGATTTAAAAGAGGCAATAAGCAAAGTGTTAACTGATCTAAAAGTGGTCTAAGCCAAGGGAGCACGTCCTTCTGCTTGGGTAAGGTGATGGATGAGACTGCACAGCTGAACTGGCTTTCACTGAAAGCTGGGTTGAGTTCATTGGATAGCTGAGATGCAAAGAGTGTTCCTGGTGGTGGAAAATATGTGATTGGTGAGAGTGGCTGGGATGGCGAATGCAGGGAAGGAGAGAGGGAAATGAGATCAGATAGGCAGCCCGGGTAGAATGTGAGGGGTTTCCGTGAACTTGTCACTTCCTTGAGGGCAAAACATGTATTTCAGCTGCCTTGGTGTTTCAGTACCTGACATAGAGCCAGGCAGAGAAAACATGCTTGGATTGGGTTTTACGAAGACAGTGGTGATTGACTAGCAATATGGCAGATGGGCTGGAGTCAGGGATGTTGTGGAGAGAATTTCTCCCTACCTAGCTAGAGGCAGTGAACTGAGACAGCAGTGTGAACTTCAAGAGCCAAGGAAACAGGAAAGAGATACTAAAGAAAGAAAATTACAGAAATGGTCAACTGGATATGGGTCATCAGGGAAAAGGAAAAATCAAGGACTGTAGGCTTTTAACTGGGGAACTCAGAAAGGGACATATTTTCATAGAACCTAAAAGACCATTTGCTGGTCTTCCTTTTCTCCTTCCCTATAATGATGGTTCTCATTTCAGGACTTAATTTCCTGCTCAATATTCCAGGTTCTCCCTCCATACAGCTTCCCCTGTCAACTAGCAATTCTACCTAACGGGACCATCTTGCAGTTGTTTTGAAGCCACACAGATATGGGTGTCGTCCACCTTGGCAATGCTACTAACAAGCTTGCAGACTGGGGGAAAGTTCTTTAATTCTCTTAGGCGTTATTTCCTTTGTAAATAGGAAATATTTACTCATAGCAAATATTTATTTACTGTCTACTCATAGGGCTGTCCTCATGAAGATTATGGTGGGTCAAGAATGAAACACCCTCTGCAGAGCGTCCTGTTCATAGTAAGTGTTCAATAAACATTAGCTACCATTTTTACTGTTTTGCTGCTCTGGTTTATCATCATCATCATTTGGGTCATGTCTCACGGTCATTCAGGACACTTTCCGAGATACATTAAGAGCTCCCCACCTCCTTTCATGCTTTATGTCTGTCACAGCATGATTTGCCTCGAACCTACACTTCTCAAACAGCAATACATCTATGAATCACCTGGGGATCTAACTCAAGATCCAGAATCTAATTCAGTGAGTCTGGGGTGGGGGGCCTCAGAGGCTGTATCTCACAATCTCTCAGAGATTGCAAACGTGCTGATCTGTGGACCACCCTTTGGGCCATAAGGATCTAGACTCTCAAGACAATTCTGGAGAGGAGAATGAAATGCAGATTGTAACCCCTCTAGGTCTTCTAGTGCATATCATTCATGGTGACCAGGAAACATTTCTGTTTAGAATCAACAGCATCACTGTAACTATACCCTTTGTTTTCCCTACCTATGTACTTGAGTAACTCCTGTGAATGGCACCAACTGAGGAAGTGGGCATTAAAAAATAAGTTCTTTTTATTCCATACACAGCAAGTGAAATCCTTGTACACACAAACATAATAAATATATTTTTCAATGTCTCTTCCTTAATTTATCACATGATTTCTCTCTTTGCATACCGTGGCTTATCATCAGGACACCACCAATCGGATAAGATGAAGATGCTGCCAGTAATTTTTAATATTATGGTAAAATCATATATTTTCCTAGATGGTTGATTTGATACGAGGCCTAGCCCTCGGTCCATAAATCTTTGGGTGCTTGAGATCTGCGGTAATTTCATATTTAATCTATAGCCTATCAATACATCATCGGGACCTGAGAAATGATTATGAGGAACTTGGAAGATAAGCATGGGTCACAGTGTATAATAACACAATTTCAAATATAGTTATAGACAGAGGACCCTGGAATGGGCAAAAGAAGTCAGATGAGTTTTCTTCCCCCTTATATTTGTTGATGATTTTTACCTAACTCCTAACTTGCATGCTGGGTTCTTTTGGGGGTGTTTTCTTAGGCCTTCTGGATGCTACAATGTCATGAATGAGGCTAAATGCAAAGAAAACTGTCTCTTTTCTGAGCATTTTATTTAGTAAACATGTGTATGTAAATTTCAACATCTCCTTCAATTATGTACCTCCTTGAACCTGCTAAGGGCTGGGTGGGAGAATATATGTGGCCTGGAGGCTGTGACCTGCTTTATTCATGACTGTACTCCCAGCACCAAGAATAATACTTGACCCATATCTTCTTTGGGTGATTGAATTTTGACGTTTAATCTTCCTTCATTTGTTGGAAGCCACCAACAGAGTCACTTGTAAAACACAGCATTCCTGCTTCTCCTTTAGTCCAGGTGTCAAGCTCAGTTGTCCATATCCTCTGGCCAGCTCCTTTCCTGACAGATGGGCCTATCTGAGGACAGTCCTGGGTGCCCCAGAACACATACACCCTGATGTTAGGACTCTTATTTCCTCTCTGTTGCAAATGGAGAACATGCTCCCACCTTTACAACTAGGCAGTCAGCTGGGATCAGGCTACTCACACAGCACAGCTTTCCTTCATATTTGCCTTGTCTCGTCTGAAAATAAGAGTGCCTTGATTTATTCCATCTTGAGTCACCGTGATCTTGCGGGAATTTAGGAAACGCAAATAAACTCGAACTAGAAATGGTTGCGATCCCGTCTGCCTCTGAGAGTTTTTGCCGGATCTATCGCCAGGGCACTCTGATGTTCACGCCAACATGTTCAGTTTACTGCTCATAAATTCTTCACGGCTTGCTATTCTTTTTGTAAGGGGATTGCAAGAGTGAGACAGAGAAACAGAGCTTATTTCCAAACAGAACGCATCCCCCTTAAGTTTCAGACCAAGGCCGCTCTTGGAAAGCATCTTTCTCTGAAGCCAAGGGATCGCCGCCCACCTCCCCTCCACACCGCCCCGCACCCCCAGCCCCCGCCCCACCGCTCTGGGAATCCAAGGAAATCTAAGCTCTCCTCCCGCACTTAGAATAAAAGCCAAGGAATAATGTGTCCTTAAACTATAATTTGCTTGCGTTCACCAGCTTCCTATCCACCCCCACAATGGTCCTCTATGTAAATCAGATTTATTTATTCATAGGCACTAGCATTCCATTACTTTCATCAAAACAAGTCAAGCTGCATTCAGTGGTTTCTGCATTCTTATAAACTAACTGGAAAAGCAATTAACATTCGCCAGCCCTTTAGATAGTGGGGAGAAGGGGCAGGACCCCACCACCCTCTTGATAACACCACCTCTGTAGGCGGATGGCGGTGCCAAATGACTGCTCCTCTGTGTCGAGGGAGATAAGAGAAGTGACACAGATTAAAACAAATTGTTGATCCATACCAGGGAGAAGCTAGGGAAACAATAGAAGTAAAAGCATAAATGTCAATTTGGGATGATAAAGGATACAATCTAAATGTAATATGAGAGGCCCCCAGACAAAAGCAAGAAATAGAGATTGCACATTAGTGAAGTATCAGAGTACTGGAGCGTTTGAACACACATGCGCGCGCGCCGAGTCAGATGCTCTCAGCATATGAAAACACAAGCAACACATTGTTGATTGCTCAGCAAACCCAATTATGAATTAACCCGCTCTTGCAGAAATTCTCTCAAATTATGCTCATTTCAAGCTGCTCTGAAGAACATTTTGTCCCTGTAGTAACTTTGCTTCCCATATTGGCTTCATTCTTCGGCTCCTTTTTCTCCTAAGTGCCTGCCGGCTACACACACACACAAACACACACCCATTCTGGTTGTCAGCCTAACAAGAGGTTCTGGCCAAGTGCTCACCAGGCTCTCTGAAAGAAAGATTAAGACTGAGGGCAATGCACAAGGTCACCATCTCAGCTTCCAAAACACTGCCACCCGCTCCCGCCTCCCTCTCTAGCAGCATGCTGGAGAAGTCGAGATCTGAAAATTCATTCCTAATTACTCTAGTGTCATTTTGAGTCTTGCCTTTATGGTGACAGAAATCAAACCTCGGGCTCAGCTGTGGCTCCGTCTAATACAATCGCTGTCGCCTGCTAATGCAGGCAGAGCTGATGGGGAGGTATGCAGGTGGTGACGTGTCCCCGAGCCTCCCAGACTAGGGCAGCATCTCATGCCTTATGGACCTTCAAGTGTCAGGATGGTTATTAATTACCCCTGTGGTCAGTGCGATGCAGTGGGGTTCAGGGACAAGACCCCATTCTGGAAATGTTCTGTGTTTGTTCAACACCCATCTCACGGCCTCTCTTTGAGGATGAGTGGTAACTATTTTTGTTCACTCAACATAACTTTTATGCTTTAATAAAAAAAGAGAAATACAAACAAATCTTTCATGTCACAGATGCAGTGCCATGAATGCATATGGAAACCAACATTTTGAAAGGCAGGCTATGTATTGTTTCACTATTATTTAACCTTCACTGAATGCTAACTTTGTGCTAAGTGCTATACTAAATGTCAGGTATTAGTAAACAGTAGCTGTTGTTATTGTTGCCCTCTGTAGGAAATAATAATGTTAATCAAAGTAGTTACAAGAATAATATTGGAGTGGTTACAAAAAGCTTGATGGTTCCCTTATACACACTTTCCTGAACATATTGAAAATATTGCTCATTGTTAAAGTCAACTCAATCTAATCAATGCACACGGAGTTTCCATAAAGTGCCAAGCAGCGTGCTAGGCATAGGGAGACATATAAGATTGAGACTCTCTGGTTGTCAGAGAAGGCTTCTCTTGGTGTCTGACACCCTAAGGGGCTATGAACTCTGTGGGGCACAGACTGTGTCAGGCACTGGTTAAAGCACTTTGCATGGTGTTATACCATTTATGTTATTGCTGTTCAGTCACTAAGTCGTGTCCGACTCTTTGTGACCACTTGGACTGCAGCACACCAGGCTTCCCTGTCCTTCACTATCTCCCAGATTTTGTTCAAACTCATGTCCATTGAGTCGGTGATGCCATCCAACCGTCTCATCCTCTGTCACCCCCTTCTCCTCCTGCTTACAATCTTTCCTAGCATCAGGGTCTTTTCCAATGGGTTGGCTCTTTGCACTGCATGGCCAAAGTATTGGAGCTTCAGCATCAGTCTTTCCAATGAGTATTCAGGGTTGATCATCCCCAATCTCCCATTTTAAGAGTGAGAAACCTGAGATTCGGACAGTGGCGTGAATCTCTAGGTCACCAGTAGGCAGGAGGCAGGCTTGGCCACCCCCTCTCTCCACTCTGCCTGTTAGTATACGTTGTTCATCCTACTCCCTGATCTAAGGTGGAAATGGAGTCCTTCCACTTGGTAACTATTATAAAAAAGATTCCCTGCCTAGGGACACCCTGAGATTCCCAATTCACAAAGGAACATAGGCTCCATTTCTCCTGGATTTACAGCACTGTCTCCCCGTAAGTCCTGGAGATGGCATCATCAGAGGATGAAGTATATTCATCAAGCTGTCTTTCTAGCTTTGCTTGGCATCTGGGCTAGAAATGGGGTTTATGAATCACCCTGGATTCCATAGGCAACTGGTCCCGTGAGCAGGTTTTTTCCTCTTCCTCAGTTTCCACATCATAATTTAGAAGTGAGAGGAGAGGAGGCGGAGGAAAACGAAGCCCCTTTAAGAGTTCCTCCTTTCACAGAACTGTCAGGGGCGTCTGATGCACCAGGCGGCAAAGACGGGCCTTCCTCGGTTTGAATGGTCCTGACGTCTCCCCTTGGGAATAGCATTTCCTCCCCACCGCTTCTCATCCTCTCCAGGCACACCTCTGCATTGGGACCCCAAGTGAAAAACCCAGGGCAGCTCCTTGTTTAAGTAACAACAATGACAACAAAAAAAGGCGAGGCCGGCAATGCTGAAAGCAGAGCTGTTGCCTCGCTTCTCTGTGGATGGCGGAGCCCAGGCTGGCGGCTTCTCTCACCACGAGAAGGAGCTGAGCTGCCCAGTCAAGGGCAATGGACCACCGAGAATGAGTGAGGCCTCCCGCAGACTTTCTTTTTTCCTTTTTTTTTTTGTTCCGGGGCCTCTCTCCCTCTCAGGAAGAGCCCGGCTCTGCTCACCGGCATCTCAGCCTTTCAAGGTGAACCTCCAGTCCTGGAGATGTGGTTCCCGGCAAGGGCTGAGGCAAGGTTGGGGGGGGGTCCAGATCAAAGCTGGCTTTGAAATGAGTCTAATTTTTGGAATGTTGCTAAGAGTGTAACACACAGTTCAGCAGGAAATTGGCTCTGGAAACAGCTTTGTAGTTGCTCCCCGGGACTGATGATTTCCCTGACCTGGTGGCAAAGGTGCGGAGCCGAACAGTGGGGGAGACGAAGATTGCTGACTCTCGCCGATCTGATTTAAATTTTTCACCAATGGGGTCCTCTGGTTCTGCCTCGCTGCACAAAAATACAGTACGATCAGGTCGGAAACAAACCCTGCGAGAAGCTGGGGCTCTTGCAACGGATTTTTGAGCAGCTTCCGAGACTGGACATAAAGGAAAGGAAGAGTATTTTGCTTCCTGTGATGGATCGAGGCGGGGCGGGT
>NW_011495049.1:5845670-5905767 GCF_000754665.1 Bison bison bison | reverse complement strand
CACAAAAAATAGCAACTGTTTCTTATGCATCAGACTTTCTAAGTGACCTCCATCACCTGAGAATCCATGAAAAGGGCACACAGCTAGTGTCCCTATATGTTATTAGCTTCTTTAATCCTTGTCACAAACCTATGAATTAGGTACTTGAAAAAGAGGATAGAAAAAGAGGGGATATATGTATACATATCACTGATTCACTGTGCTGTACAGTAGAAAATAACACAATATTGTAAAGCAACTGTACTCCAAGAAAAATTAATTTAAACCAAATACAGATAAGGAATGAGTCCAGGTTACTTCTCCAAGGTCAGGTGGACAAAGTGGCAGCATACATAGATCAAATACATCTATCAGAATCTGAACCTACATTCCTTACATATCTAGAGTGGGACTTGTATCTTGGGCCAGAATAGTTAACAGTGACATTTGTTTTGATATAATTAATGTTTTGATACAATTAATGCCCTCCAAACTAAGGAGATATCATCTTTTCATAAAATAAGATCCTGATTATGTGTTCCTACAGGAAAAGAAATAGAGGACAGCCCGTCTTTGTTATTGGTACATGGGTTTGTTTTTCTTCTCTGAGATGCCTTGAGAGCTGACCATGTTCTGGTCTGGGTTAGGCATTTAATTTCTGGTTTAGGTAGTGTTGGTGTTAAAAGGGGAGAGAATGGACAGTGGGGACTAGGTGGCTAATTGTGGAATTGATACAGGGGAACAAAAGATGTTGCTGGAAAAGTGAGACCTAGTCACACACTTGTAATGTCAGAGGAGTAACAGAGGCTGATGCCAGCAGAAGGGAGCTGGTGGTTAGAGGGGGTGTGGAGGAGAAAAGAACTTCAATATGGAGCAAACTTCCCCGAACAGGAGGGGAAAAGACACTTCCAAGAACAGATTCAGACACCTTAAATGAAAGCTCACTTGGGATGAGATTTGACCATATGTTGTCAGGATTTAATTTCTTCCTTTTTCTCCTCTCTCCGACTCCCTACTCCACTGCCAGGGACTGAAATCCCTTTCGACAGCACAGGCTAGCTGTCCTTCATGGGTCACGTAAGGGCTATCTCTCTCACATTAATGGTCATTCAGAAGGTAGCACCATGAGGCTGGGGCTAAATCTAAGTTTCTCCTTCTTTCTCACTCTGAGCTGTGGCCTCCTCATCCCAATCTGGAATGAGGGTGACTTAAAGAGGGGTGGTAGGTGGAATGCTGACCTCTAAAAGTATCCACATCCTCACCCCCCAGAACCTATAAAATGTTAGGATACATGCTGGTAGGGGTTGAATTGTGTGTCCCCTGCCAAACAGGTTGAAGTCCTAAACCTCCAACCTCAGATGTGACTTGAAAACTAGTTAAGGTGAGGTCATGTTGGAGCAGGGTGGGCTCCTAATCCAATATGACTCATGTCCTTGTAAGAAAACAGACACACAGGCAATACTCCATATGACAATGATGTCAGAGATTGGAGTGACACAGCTACAAGACTGTCAGCAGACCATGAGCATCAAGCAAGAGGGAAGGAAGGATTTCTCTAGAGGTTTCAGAGACAGCACGGTCCCAACAACACTTTGATTTTGGACTTCTTGGCTCCAGAACTATGAGACAACATTGTTGTTTTAAGCCACCCAGTTTGTGGTCCTTTGTTATAGCAGCCCAAAGAAACTAACACAGCAAATGAACTAATGGGGAATGAAGGCTGCAGATGAAATGAAGTTTGTTAATCAGGTGTCCCTGAGATGGAGAGATTATCCTACAGTATCTAAGTGGACTTAGTGCGATCAACAGGGTCCTTTTAATTAGAAGAGGGTGGCGAAGAGAGAGAACCAGTGAGATGGCAAAATCAGAAAGAATAGTCTGACACTGCTGGTTTTGAAGACGGAGGAAGGGGGTCCATGGATCAAGGAATTCTGGCAGAGCCTCTGGAAGCTGGAAAAGGCAAAGAAACACAGGCTCCCTGGAGCCCCCAGAAGGAACACAGTCCCAGTGACATTTTGATTTTAGCCTAAGCCAGGGCATTTCCAGTGTCTGACCTGTAGAACTGTAAGATGATACATTTCTGTTGTATGTAGCCACTGAACTGTGGTGACTTTCCTCTGCTGATAGACATTTAGGTTGCCTCCATGTCCTGGCTATTGTAGATAGTGCTGCCATGAACACTGGGGCCCATGCATACTTTCAAATGATGGTTTTCTCAGATGTATACCCAGGAGTGGGATTGCAGGATCATATGGTAGCTCTATTTCTAGTTTTTTTACAGTACGTCCATACTGTTCTCCATAGTGGCTCTACAAATTTACATGATATCACTTACAAGTGGAATTGAAAAAACATGGTACAGATGAACTTATTCACAAAACAGAAGTAGAGTCACAGATGTAGAAAACCAACTACAGCTACCAGAGGGAATTGGGTGGGGGAAGGATAAATTGAGAGATCGGGATTGACATATACACACTACTATATATAAAATAGGTAACCAATAAGAACCTACTGCATAGCAGAGAAACTCTACTCAGTACTCTACAATGAGTATATATGGGGGGAAAATCTAAAAAAGAGTGGATATATGTATGTATATAACGGATTCACTTTGCTGTACAGTAGAAACGAACACAACATTGTAAATCAACTAGACTCCAATAAAATTTTTAAAAACTATGGTGACTTATTACATCAGCCATGAAGAACTTATACAGGGGTAACCCTGAACCCATGCGAGTAAAACTGAGAGTCAGGCATGCCCCAGTCACACAAAGTACAATATAAGAGGAAATGGGAATACTCAATCTTGGTTGAGCTTCTGTTTTCTCCCCTTCCTGCCTTTCTGGCCCTTCAATTTTAGACACACAGTCTCTGTTATGTACATGTAAGAATAAGAGTAGGGGGCCTCCCAGGAGGCACTAATGTAAAGAAGCTGCCTGTCAATGCAGGAGATATAAGAGATGTGGGTTTGTTCCCGGATCGGGAAGATCCCCTCAAGAAGGAAATGGCTACTCACTCCAGTATTCTTGCCTGAAGAATCCTATGGACGGAGGAGCCTGGTGGGTTACAGTCCACGGGGCTGCAAAAATTCAGCCATGACTAAAGTGACTTAGCATGCAAAGCACGATAATAACAATAGCCGCTAACATCGTCGGTATCCCAACAGATTCGGGCACCATTCTCAGCACTTAATGCACATGATCTCTTTTAACTCTTGCAACAACCCTTGCAGAGCTAGGCTCTGCTCTCACTTCCTTTTTACTGATGAGGAAACAGGCAATCAAGAAATAACTTGAGCAAAGTTACATGGCTGGTAGGTGGTGGAGCCGTGACTGCAGTGGACAGAAGTGGTAGGGGGGTGGGAATCAGAAGTTGCCAGACTGATGGGGCCTCCCAGAGACGGAGCAGCAGAAGAAGGTATAACCTCTCTCCCTCTTCTGCCTGCCACTATGCCCACAGAGGGTATGCATATTGCAAACTACTATCTATCTCACTTTGAGACTTCTATTGTTTTAAGTTTTCCACCACAATCTAGCAACAGATTCATGCTGAAGATATTCAAATCTTGAAGTTGGTCTTAATTCCAAGTTGGCAGGAAGGGTATCGAAAAATGGGAACATGCTGCTTTCTCCCCCCGCCCCCACCCCATTTCAACTGCTGTGCCAATATTCTGTCGAGAAAAGGATAAAAAGAGCGTCTGCATAAATAAATATGCTTTGTAACACTACTGAAACTTATTCTTTCTGCTTGATATGAAAATATGATGGGTGATAGTATGTGAAACTTGCTGCTTCCACTGCTTTATCAAAGTTTATAAACCCACTGATCTCTGGCATGGAGTTAAGATGCTGAAATCCCCGGCAAAGAAGATGTATTCAGCCATCAGAACTTAGCTGAGGGTCCAGGTTGTACAAGGAAAAGAGGCAGGAAGATGCAGCACTCCACTAGCCAGCCAGTTAGCCACTGGGCACCCCCCAAGATTCTCAGTATCACCTTGGGCTACTCTGTTGTGCTAAGGCTACCACAGAGCTTTCCTGGAATGAAAGGATGCTAAGGAATGATCGCCTCCAGGTTTTCTAAGGGACAGTCCTTCATCCATCTCTTCATGCCTGCCTGAATCTTCCCTGCTGTGTGACTGGTCCCATTCCACCTGGGAATGCCCTCTCCTTTCCTGCCTTTGCCCAAGGTATTCCAGCAGCTGGCACAAGGAACAAGGATGAGCACAAAGTGTACACTGAGTAAATCACCTCCATTCTCTATTTGCTCTTGAGAAGAGGAAAAGGCACTCTGGATTTCTTTTTTCAAAATCACAGTGGTCTCAAATCACTTTAGGCCCCTTCTTTCCTTTGCTTCACATCTTCACACCTAAGTGACCTCTAATCATTCCCTATATACCTCTGAAATCATTGTGCAACATGTTTCATATGCCCAGGAGATACCAAGGCCTCCACACACAGAGATAGCAGACTTGTGCCCACCCTTAGGGAGCTCGCTGTCTGCAAAAGGAATGTGTGAAATCACATGAATCCACTCACTCCCTCTTCCTGCTCCCTTCATATAATTCAATCTGTGAGTGCATACTGAGCACCTACTTTGTGCCAGAACTGTGCTAGTTGCTAAGAATCCAACAACGAACTAGAGAGGCAGGGTCACTGGCCCCTGAGTTCATTTAAGAGAAACTTCATGTGAAACATTCATAAGTTATAACCTACCACCCCTGGTTGTTTATCTTTCTGTAGTCTGACACAGCCCTGGAGCACAAGGACACTGCCTGGTACAAAGAAAACATCCACAAATATTCACTGCATGAATGACTGTTGGAGTTGATGCCCACTGCCTTCTGGAGCCCTTCATGGGTACTCCTGGGAGCTATCATGGCTACCTGAGCTGCAATTTCGATGCCGAACACAGAATAGGTGCTGGATTGAAATTTGTTGATCACAGTTGGGTTCCTCACCTCACTGCCCACAGTAGAGTATGCATGGCCATTCCTGTGCAATACCTCCATTCTAGAGGAACAATAAAACTGCAGGCAATTCCCTCCATCTTAAGTAAAACAAGATATGACTGTCTCTTATCACAAAAGGAAATACAAAATCACTCTGAATTCTAGAGATTGCTGCAGTTGGAAAAAATTCAACTCTTCTAATAAGAAGTTTATATTTTGAGCTCTTAATAACAGGTTTTGGATGCCTAAACATGCTTTTTTTCCTAGGGTTTGTTTAACCAAAAAATATGTATTCATAAATTGCATAGTCCTCAATTTAGCAGAGATCCAAAGAGAATCTGAGAGTAATGATAGGTTCTTGCTCTTAGGAATTTAACTGTGCTGCCATGGATTTACTTATTTTAATGTAACCCAGGATAAATTATTCCTCTATAAATATAACTCCTTCAAAATTCAGAGTATTTCATTCTGTGGAAGGACACAATTTAGTATCAGTATTCAAGACCAAGGATGCTAAGCATTCAGAACTATCTGCTCACAGAAGAGAGATTTAATAATAGTGAAATTGTACCATAAGGGTTGGCTCTTTCTTGTTTTTGGAGGAAATGAATGTAAACTGAGCTATGAGTTAGTGGATTTCAAAGATAGCTCTTTTGGTGCAAGAACAGTTTAAATCTTGGAGAAAAGCAAAAATGTTAGATGTTCCTCTCCCAAACAGAACAGAACCTACTTTGCATGCTTTTATTCTTGTATTTGTATTGGAGAAAAGGAGACTATTAAATACACATTTTGAAGAGAGAATTTATAATAGGTTTTGGCATTGCAGATACCCCCAGAGAATCACATGTATGAGACTGCTACTTTATGTGATTATTGCCCTGAATGGCAAGTGCATTTCATCATGCATGCCAATCTGATTGATTAGTACTGGCTGCTTAGAGGACTGTTGAGAAGTATTGGCAGGCTGCATTTGTTCCCAGCAGGAAAGAACACAGTGATCGATTAGTAATGTCTGCCCTGGGTGCAAGAATGAGGAGTATTAGCATGTACACTTAGTTTCTGCCAAAACAGATATAATTCTGAAACCAGAAAAGAAAATTTTCATTGTGTTAGTATTGCAGAAAGATAAATTAAGCTACACATCCCAGTGGGCCATATGGTTATGTCAAAAAATGAATCCTGTGAGAGTTCCAGAAGATAGATCCCTGGTCAATAATTGTATAATACTGAGCCCAATCTGTCCTTCAATATTAAAAAATCCTAGCTATCAACACAAAGTGTTACATTTTGTACAAATGTCGTCTGTGCTAGAAAAAGCCTTACAATTGTAGAGTCAGGTGTGAACTTCAGAAGGCTTAATTTTCCTTAGCCAAATGATTTCCATAGTCTGTCCTTTCCCTGCTCATAAGTGCTATCATCAATTTATTTTTTTTAATAAAATAAAACTAGTTATAAAATTTTATGTCTAGTTTGCATGATAAAGTCTAGCCATTTGGGTGATAATACAATACACTAAGCTTTGTATTCAAACCCCTACTATTTATATGTTTTAACTGAAAAATTAATTTTCTAAACTTTGCAAATGCAGGTTTGATAACTGATTGTCGAATGCAGGTTCACCTTTAAGGCTCTAAGAGAACTTTTCACCTAAAAAGTACTGACAAATAAGAGTTAACGATCATACAATTATAAGTGAAGGACTACAGCTGAGTACTGACAAAGTAGATCTCTTTAAGAATAATTTTTTATTATCTAAAATTTTTTTTAAGAATTTTCTGGTGACAATGCAACAACATTTTTGACAATCCTTCATTCCCTAAAGAAGGCAGATTAAACACAAGTGATTACATTATGTCACAGGACAAAGGGAATGTAGATAATATTTTTGAAGTAAGGCAATCAGATAATCAGATATTCAGTCCACTAACTCTTTAAAAAGTCCAGCTGTAAACCCTGACACAGGATAGAGTAAACAAAACTTCCATGAGGCATCCAAAATGTAAAAAAATTATACTATGAGTCTTTAGTTCATTTTTCTCTTTTCTCTTTAGAAAAGGAAATTCTCTCCCTTGGAAGAGAATAAAACTGGTTCAATTTTTTGCTTAAAAAAAAAAAAGAAAATGAAAATATAAAACTCAGCAGAAATGTCACACTGAGGAATCATAATAAGCATTAAACATTATTTAAGTCATGCATAACCACTAAAATATATGACCCCTTTCCATAAATTGAAAGGCACTATATTCAGCAGATTATGGGCCTCAGGTGCTGAACTAAGGAAAGCTCCCAAGATCCCCATGCCTTGGAGACCTGAAGATTAACTCTGATCCACGGTACCTTTCTCTCCAAGCAAGCAACACACTATGCCTGAAGAACTGCAAAAGCTGGCCTTTCTTCTCTCTCTTTTGTTAGGGGATATTTGTGAGAACCTACATGCTGAGGACTGTGTTGGGGAGAGAATGAGGGAGGGAGGGAAGGAAGAAGGGAGAAAAGAGGCAACAGGAAAGAGAAAAATAGAGAAAAGTGTGAGTACAAGCTCTCTTATTCAAGGATTTCCGGCTAGCTGAGGCCTGCCAATAGTCTCCAGATAACTGTTAGGCTCACTTGTTGCTAATAGCATGTGTGATTCTAACAATAGAAAGCCTAGAACAGAGTGATTCTGAGAACCAAGTACTGGCCGGAAATGTGAATCAGGCAATCAGAGGAAACGCGTCAGTCAAAAACTTTAACGTAGAGACAGAGACTTTTGGCTCTAGAAGGATCTAGAGGATCAAGTTGAATGTCTTCATTTTGTAAATTTCCTGGTGGCTCAGACAGTAAAGCGTCTGCCCGCCGGGTTCGATCCCTGGGTGGGGAGTATCCCCTGGAGAAGGAAATGGCAACCCACTCCAGTATTCTTGCCTGGAGAATTCCGTGGACCGAGGAGCCTGGTGGGCTACAGTCCACAGGTCGCAAAGAGTTGGACACAACTAAGCGACTTTGCTTCACTTCACTTAACGCTTCACAAACAGAGGCAAGGGTTTCCCAGGTGGCTCAGTGGCAAAGAATCCACTTGCCAATGCAGGAGACACGAGTTCCATTTCTGGGTTGAGAAGATCCCCTGGAAATGGAAACCCACTCCAGTATTCTTGCCTGGAGAATTCCGTGGACAGAGGAGCCTGGTGGGCTACAGTCCACGGGGTCGCCAAAGAGTAGGACACGACTAAACAGCAACAAAACAGAGGCATACGGACAAGTGACCTGCTTTCCTTTGGTTATCTTTCTACAGGACACGGTGTCTTTAGGCCACAGAGAATTTCATGTTTTCCTATGAATGTCAGTGTCATCAGCTCTATCAGATTGATTTAAATGAGGGCAGCTTCAGAGTTAAAAATTGGTTGTATGGCTATTCATACAAAATCAGTGAGGCTTTTCATCTGTATGTTGAGGCTTGCAGGAGAAAAGGAATAATACATCTTCCTTAATTCTTTAGGTCTATATTAAGGCTACAAAAATTTACAAAAAGTATTTATTTTCATTTTCAAGATGATTTCAAACAAACTAAAGGGTGTAGAACTATCATGATCAGAAAAAAATTACCCACTTTTATTTATACCCCTTTTTATTACTGAGTTGGTGTTGTGAGTGACAAAGTCAAAAGGGACCAGGTTCAACTTTTGGTGCAATATTTTGCAAACAAGGGTCTATGAGTTCTTAAAATGGAGATGTATGGATGTAGAGTTATAGTAATTCAGATTTATGCTCTTAAGCGGCTATGTCTTCTTCATCTTTGACTTCATCTTTTGGGCCACCCAGAACAGAGGGTCTACCTAATTAGATTCTATGGCAGCTGGCAAAAATATCGGCTCCCAGTCACTCCCCATGCTTTGCCTCACTTACTGTGCTCTCTCTCTTAATCAAAGAAATGTGATGTCGCCAATCAGGAGAAAGCCTGCAAAGGGAAAGGAGGAGCCGCAGGAGGCACCATTCACTCTGGACACCCCAAGGCACAACTTCACAGAGAAAACAATGTGAAGGGCTGTCGCTCCCCTGGGGCACTGAGTATTTTCCTCCCCAAATCTGGTGGTCCATGTGGAGTCAAAATCTTGATCCTCAGCCTCATTACAGACAGAACGAAGCTGGGGTGGGTAGGTGCTGACCTTGAGTAGTTTTGTCAAAGGAGAAATTGATGGGTTTGATCGCGGCCACTGACTTCGGGGTGGTTGGGTAGTGATGCCTTTCTCAGAAAATCAGGGGTCGCACTTGGGCAAACAGGTGCACGGGCTAATTGTCAGCTCCCAGCTGAGTCTGCCAGTCCCTGGAGAGCGTGCCTTCGCCTTGGGAGTTCTTTCAAATGGTCCCTGATTTGATTGTTTAGCACCGCCCACAAGAGGCTCTTAATTGCATTCCTAGAGCACTGGCTTTCGACGGAAATTACTTAAAACACAGCTTAAGTGTTAAATTCTGGACTGTGTAATGTGCAATTGAGGGGTTTTCTTTTATTTTATTATTAAAAAAAAAAAATAACCTCACTCCCGGCTACCTCCTTGTAGGAAGCTCTGACAGGTTCAGTGGGAAACCTCGGGGCTGGCGCACATTAGAAGTTCTCTCCTGCAGGGCTGGCAGGTGTGAGCTATGTCAAATAAATTTATTACAGTCTGTGCTAATAATGAAAATTATAGAAAAGCTAGATGAAAGTGCTCTACAGCCAGCTAATTTGAAGCTACCTTACTAGACAATAACAAGCTCCTAACAGTTTTTCCTTTTTGGAAAAAAAAAAAAAAACACTAATTATGCTTAATGTTCCCTGTCGCATTAGCTTTCATGGTAATTATATTTCAAAACTTTTGCAATTAGGGTGCAGTTAATATTGTGGAATATTGCAATTATTTTTCATTGTGACACCTCTATTGAAAACTGGTGGCATAATGATCACATTGTTCAACTAAATCAGAACTGTAGAAATATGGCAAATGAACCAATTACACATTATTATTTCTAATTACAGATAATGTCATTTTCTCCGCTTTTGTCCAAAAGAATTTCTCAAACACAGATATCCCAAATTCTCCTATTTGTAAAGACTCCCTCGTTCTCTCATCCACACTGGTATTTTCTTACATTAGTGCCTTGAGTGCTAAATTTAAAAAGGTCTCATAGGGATTTCTTGAATTTTCCTCTTCCACCCCCAACTCCCTCCCATGGAGTTTGTAAGCCAGATGCTCTCATTGAAAAATCTCAGCCTTGGCCAGGCTATAGACAGCAGCCGCTTGCTAGGAGCCAGTGTGAATTTAGCATCTCATAATCATCATCGACGGTGGCTCATTTTTATTCATGCAACAGGTCTAACCTCCCGTCCCAATGAAGATTCATCTGTGGGAACTTGCTGTATCCCAAATACCTTCTAAGTAGCCCCTACTCCCTGCTCTCCATCACAAAATGATGAGGTTGGAAGCAGAATTTTTTATCTGTGTTTCTACCTACATATGGAGAAGGAAATGGCAGCCCACTCCAGTGTTCTTGCCTGGAGAATCCCAGGGACGGGAGAGCCTGGTGGGCTGCCACTTATGGGGTCACGCAGAGTCGGACACGACTGAAGAGACTCAGCAGCAGCAGCTACCTACATATTACTATCAGAGCATGGAGTAGAGACCAACAGAGGGTTTCTAGGAAATAGTTAAGTTTGAATTTGGGGTTGTATTTTTTTCCTTCTACCTCTAACATCCTCATTTGTGGTCATCCTAATAATACAGATTGTGACCACAAGATCATCTACAGAGTCCCATTCCTGATCATATGGAGTATGAAATACTGTTCAGTTTCATCTTACAATCATGTCCTGAGAAATACAGGCTGGGAAATAATATTCAGTCTTACAGATGAAGAAACTGAAGTGTAAAGAAATGCCCAAGACGTTATGACTAGTCTGTGGTCATTGAGAGCAGCTCTCCTGACTCTTGGTGGCTTGGTGGTCAAGAATCCAGCTGCCAATGCAGGAGGCATGGGTTTGATCCCTGGGTTGGGAAGATCCCCTGGAGAAGGACGTGTCAACCCTGGTCCAGTATTTGTGCCTGGAGAATCCTGTGGATAGAGAAGTCTGGTGGGCTACAGTCCATGGGGTCACAGGAGAGTCAGATATGACTTAGCGACTATACAACAACAACTCCTGACTCTTAGCCACCATCCCTACAGTCAGGGCCATCAATCAGGGGCTGGGGGTATCTGGGCTACAGCACTTACAGTGTTCACACCAGGACAGTTTCTGGCAAACTAGGACCTTTGATCACCTGACCTACAGTTAAAGTTAACTAGTCTATGAACTAAGAAAACATACAGGTAAGATGCTATCTAACTTGGGCTTCCTTTAAGTTTTGAGTTTTCAGAGTAGAAGAGGGACATAAGTGAGGGGTGGGGAAAAATAAATTGAAATGACCCCATAGCTAGACTTAATCCCCTTCCTCATCTGTTTCCCCATGTAGTCTGCAATCTCTGCAGGAAAGGCTGGCCATTGCCCCCAACTTGGACTCTACCACCCGGCTCTATGCAGCCTGTGGTGGGTATGCAGTACATATTTGTGAAATAATATTGCTCATGCTAATAACTTGTGTTTATAGAGCCCTTATTAAATTACTTTGCTAAGTAACTTAAATGCATTTTCTCAATTAATACACATACCAATCTACTAAGGCAAGCGTTGTGCTACTTTTCTCCCTTCTGCACTGAACAGGAAGCCAAGACAGACAGAATCCAGGTGATGTGATCACTGGTGTCCGGGAAGGGTGTGGGGGAGGCAGATGGGGACAATTCTGATGATTCTACAGTCCATACTCTTAACTATATGCTGATGGTTTGCAAAGAAGGACCTCTGTGGCTCATCCAGGCCCTTGAGGGTATTTGACTCTTTGGGAGTCTAAGACAAAGCACCCACTTGAGGGGAAACAAAAGTCCTATTTTCCCGCCTGGGGGACATGCTGCTGCTGCTGCTAAGTTGCTTCAGTCGTGTCCAACTCTGTGCCACCCCATAGATGGCAGCCCACCAGTCTCCCCCGTCCCTGGGATTCTCCAGGCAAGAACACTGGAGTGGATTGCCATTTCCTTCTCCAATGCATGAAAGTGAAAAGTGAAAGTGAAGTCGTTCAGTCCTGTCCGACTCTTCGAGACCCCAAGGACTGCAGCCTACCAGGCTCCTCTGTCCATAGATGGGCATATTTTCCTCTGTTTGCCCAGGCTCACAGAACAGTAGACAAGCTTCCCAGGCACATAATCATCTTTGGAATTTCTCTGTCCTCTAGTTTGGGTTGAATTCAGTGCTCAGAGGAGCTACTGCAACTGCCTCCTAACTTGTGTTCCTGTTTCTTCTCACCCTCCCATCCTTCTCCGTTCAGTCAGAGTGATCTTTTAAGATCTTGTTAAAGCATGCCACACCCTGTTCAACCAAAACTTTCCCTTGCCATTAAAGCCTGAATCTCTTACCTTAATTGCCTGCATCAGCTCTTCTCAAACTTTGCTGGGCAGGTCCACAAACGACCTGAGGATCCAGTGCAGTGAAAAGCCTGCCCTGACTCGGAAGGTCTAGGACGGGGCCTGGATGTTGTAATTTTAATGATCTCCCAGAGGCTGTGGATGGTGCTGGGCTCATCTCCACTGACTCTTCGATCATCTCTTGGGCTTCTCTCCCTGGGCTGGTGACATTCTAGCCACAGGCCTTTTCTTCTAGCTCAACACTATTAAGGGCTTTCCTGTCTCTGAGCTTTTTTCTTACTGTTCTCTTGGTCTGTATAAAACCTTTCTACTGCCCCCTCCTGCCCCAGCCACTCAAAACCTTGTCCCACGGGGACCTCAATTTTACTTTTCAGGATGTGGTTAAAAAGTCACCTCCTCAAAAGCATTCCTCCCCCATCCTATCTCAGTAGGCATCTTCATGCTTGTTCGTTTAATTTCAGCATCTGAATACTGCTGTCACAGCACTCACAATTGGTCATCATTATGTTTTCATGACTCCAGAGTTTTAAGTTTCCCCTTTAGAATAGAAGCTTCATGAAGTTAGGGGCCACATCTTCCTTCGGTACCATTAGGCCCATAGGGCTTAGAAAAGTGCTAGCTTGGGACAGGCATGCAAGGATTGTAATGAATGGAAGTGCTCGCCAGTCAAACAGTGGGTTTACTTTATATCGAAACATTCATGGGAATTGCTTCCGTTTGAACTGCGTTTCCCTTAGGCTGCCAAAGCTATTTTTCCCTGGAGTACAGAATAATATGTAAAAATGCCAGATTTGTTTTCCTCTTCGAAACAAATACAGCCAATCTAAGTGCCTCGCTCCTTTCATATAAACTGGGGGAGTACAAAAGCGAACTGTCATCCATGATCACTTTCCAGGCGGAGCTGAAGCACTGCAATATGAAGCCAGGTTCCCTTCATAAGATACAGAGAGCTCCAAAACATTTAAGTGACACCGGGGCTCATCCTCCACGCATCGGCTGCCAGAACACTGTATTTATACAACTCATTCCGTTTATCCAAGGAGTTTTACAAATACCTTATCAGTTTTCCTTTTGAGGAGGCAACTCCATAGGTGGGATGTTCTTTTAGGCTGGGGCAGCCCCAGAAAGCGGATGCTATGATCTGCGTCATGGCAGCAGAAAGGGAGAATGCAGGGGGCCAAGGAGGCTGCAATGGCCTTGAGTCTGATATCTTGAGACGGGCAAGGAAATGAAAATGACAAGGTGAGGGACTTCCCTGGTGGCCCAGTGGCTAAGACTCCACACTCCCAAAGCGGGAGGCCTGCCTGAGCTGGATCCCTGGTCAGGGAACTGGATCCCCACATGACACAGCTAAAAATCCTGCAGGCCACAACTAAAGACCTGGAGCAGCCAAATCAATAAATGTTAAAAATGAAACAAAATGAAATGACAAGGCGATCAAGTATACAAACAGAAGCAGCTGTGGAGATGTCAGCCCCGGCCCACACCTTGGGTATGGCACTTCCTATGCTGTGCTTTGAGCACTTAAATTTATTGAGGGCAACAGTTAGGTTCATCCGTGATACGCACGTAGCTTCTTGGGACAGAAGATCCACATCCATGCTTCTCCCTCACCCTCTACACTGCCCCTCACCTGCGCAGCCACCCAGAACTTGCTCCTAAAACTCTGTTGTCTGTTGGCAGAGCAACTCCTTGACCTGACTCAAGATGGCCTGAAGAAATAGAAGGGGATCTGTTTTTCAAAGAGAAACCGCATAACTGGTAAAAAGAGCCTTGCTCATATGCTGTTGGAGGTTCCTACACTGCTACTACATTTCATCGGCAATATGTTATACAGAGTTATAAAAAGATCTATTGCCTATGATCTTCTGTTTCTACTTCTACAATTTCATCTGATGGGAAAAATTATAGGTGAGTAAAGCAATTTTTATATAAGGATGATCTCTGCCATGATATGTTTTAACACCAAAAAAATTGAAAAGAGTAAAAGTGATTGACAAAAGGGAGTAAGTTTAAATACGTTGTGCTATGTCAGCATGATGAGATAACATTAATATCTAGAATAGTGTTTAATAACATACAGTAAGATGAATAGCTAGCATTTACCAGCAGGTATGAGCTTGTGAGTCAAGGTTCTAAGCTCATTTATGTACCTATTTATTTCCCCTTACAAAGATGCATTGAGATGGGTATTATTATGGCTCCCATTTTACAGATTAAGAAACTGAGACCTAAAAGATTAAGACATTACCTAAGGTCATTCTGCTAGTAAGTGCTGAAGTGTAGATTCCAGCTCAGAGCTGGAATTCCAGAGCCCCAAATTCTGAAGCCTAGTGTCTGCATGTGATGGTTCATGGTACCGTATGTTGCCATTTGAAAGAGGGTTTGTATAAGGTGGACTCTCTGACTGGGATTTGAAAATTACATGAATATTCCATCACATATAATTATGTGTGTAATATATAATTGCATATAATACATGTAATGGGTTTTTCTTTCCGTCCTACATCAGCACATATTTATTGAGGGTCTACTATGTGCTCAGGAACAGTTCTGAGTGTTAGTAATTTAGTGGTGAACAATTAAGATCAAGTCCTAATGAATCTGTTTGCAGAGTGGCAATGGAGATGCAGGCATAAAGAACTGACTTGTGGACACAGTAAGGGAAGAGGAGGGATGAATTGAAAGAGTTAACACTGAAACACAGATGTGTAAAATAGATGGCCAGTGGAAATTCTCTGTATGACGCAAAACTGGTACTCTGTGACAACGGAAGACTGAGACGGGGTGAGAAGGAGGGGACATATGTATACCTATGCTGATTCATGCTGATGTATGACAGACACTAACAATATTGTGAAGCAATTATCCTATTTTAAAAATATATTGAAAAAAAGATAAAGTCCTTGCTCTCACAAATCTTATGCATAGAGAGGAGAGAGAGGGACTCTACATAACAAAAGGTTAACAGAGATCATCTCCGTGTGCTAAGTCACTCAGTCGTGTCCAGCTCTTTGCTACCCCATGGACTATAGCCTGCCAGGCTCCTCTATCCATGGACGTCTCCAGGCAAGAATACTGGAGTGGGTAGTCATTCCCTTCTCCAGGGGACCTTCCTGACCTGGGGATTGAACCTGGGTCTCCTGCATTGCAGGCAGGTTCTTTACCATCTGAGCCAAATTTGGGGTATTTTTAACAGTCAT
The DNA here is from genome assembly GCF_000754665.1 of Bison bison bison. Lineage (NCBI taxonomy): Eukaryota > Metazoa > Chordata > Mammalia > Artiodactyla > Bovidae > Bison > Bison bison. The sequence continues at coordinate 5,890,170 of NW_011495049.1, read as the reverse complement.
TTTAATCTTGTCTAAATATTCTAACTGTTTTATTTTCATAGAACACAGAGAATGAGAGAATACTTAATTCACATTATTAACAAAAAAACAATTTTAAGGAATTAAAAAGCGCCTACATTTCAAGAATGACATCTCAGGCCATTGTTACCCTCCTGTCCCCTGAGGGCTCCCTGTGAGTCTGTCCTGAATCTCTGGTCTCTAACAGAAGAGTGCCCTGGGCCAGCCCTTCCATCCGCCCCATCCCTGGAAGAGCTGGTCACAGTGTCATCAATTCCACCTCCCTCGCCCCTCCCACAGCTGAGCCTCTGTGCTTCCCAAGCCTTCCATCAAGACAGGACACGCCGGGCTGAATGAAGGCGTGACCTATTTCAGACAATCTCTCTCTGCCACAGTCATAACCAGGTAGTTATTAACCAACCCCATGATTAACAAGAAAATTAACAGTTTGAAAACAAGGCCAATCCTCCCATCCTTTCACTTCAAAAACGAATTTGTGTCAGCCTCAGTTATCTGGGCTCATTTGCGATGAATTCTCATGGTCAAATTTCACTTTGAAACATGGGAAATGGCTTTTAAAAACCTCGCGCTGATAAATCATTACCCCAATTCCCAAAATTTTCCCATGGATCATCAGAGCAGCCCTCATTAGAAGACAAATACAAATAGGGAAGTTCTCCTGGCCGGCCTGGGAAAGTTTCTCCTCTCACCTGCTGGGAAAATCATTTAACCTCTCAGTGCCGCAATTCCCAGCTTCATGATAACCAGATAATAATTCCTCCCCCACAGAAGTGTCGGTGGTTTCATGTATGTAAAGTGCTTTGATGATTTTTTAAAAAATTGCACGGGAAGTACCAGATGCTGTTTCACATCTCCTCGGTGCCTGACATCTAAGAGTTTCCTAACGCACCACCGTGAAACCGTTGCTTCCGTGTGATGTTTCCAGAGGAAGATATCATTCCTTTTCCCCCCTTCTCCTTGCTTTTCTTTCTTTTTTTTAAAGGGTTGAGAGCACAGACAGAAAGATACTGTAAGGAACGGTATGAGGTCTAACCATTTCAGGTGTGAAATGAACTTTCTCTGGCATCATCCCGAATGTGCTATGGAAACTCGGGGAGGTGAGCCAAGGGTAGAATAAAAGCCTTAATTGAGAACGCCTTTGCGTGAGTGGATTTAAACAAGACCTTTCAAATTAATTTAACGCACTCTCTTTTATTTAATTCTCTTTGTTCAAATGTCAACTTTTTGTCAGAGTCGAGTGCAGAGCTTTCCCTCGGTCCTGATAGGTGTTTGCACATTTTGCCCAGTGACATTTTCTCAGCACAGAGAATCCACTCTCTGTGGAGAATTCCTGTCTGGAGCCACGCGGGAGATATTTTCATCTACCTGGACAGAGACTTCCGGTCCCTGTTGGTTTTTCCAACCCTACAAAGCATCGCCTTCTAAATGGCTCCTGCTGGTTTCCACCGAGAGGGCAGATATGGGTAGTCCAATGGCCCTGAGTTCTCATCGGGGCTCCACCACTTTTTTCTGTGTTACCTTGTGCCTCAGCTTCTTCAGCTGCAAAATGGGGAAACCCAATACTTGAAGGCTTGTTGAGTTCACATACAGTGCTTGGTCAAGAGCCTGGCTCATGAATGGATTATAAACGAGTTATCATTATTATTACTATTGTGATGATTTTGTGAGCTTTCTTCTTATTTGAAATATCCCACCCTCCTGGCCTCTCTGTGGCATTTGATACTATTGGCAATTATGATTCTTGTGGTCATCCCAGGATGCTACATTAATATGGCTCATCTCCAAACACTTGGCCCCTTTGTTACCCTCTTTTCTTTCTGTTTGTTTCTGCCCTGAACATTCTGGAGACTGTTTTCTATCAGCACATCCTTGAGCTCAGTTTCGACCTTCTCCATGTGCTTCAAATGCCACCTCTAAGCAGATGCCTGCAAACTCCCTTCTCTGTTTCCAGCATCTCTCAGTGTTCCTAACGGTTTCCCCCTTCATTCTTCTCTTCCCTCCTGTCTCTCCTCCCTCAATTCCAGATCCAAACTTTTAGCTGCCCACTGGGCATCACCATCTGGTCAGACCACAAATTACCAGAGTCAAAGCTGGTTTCTACCTGCCTTCAAAAATCTCCTTCCCTCCAAACCTCAATCTTTCTGTTGCTAGGAGGAATCTTCTATTTTCCTGGCCATGCTCAAGTACTCAGATCTACCTTCCATTTTTACTTCTCTTCCATTCCCCTGCATTCATCCAACATGCAGGTTTTGTGGCTTCTTCCCAGACAGTCTTAGCATCTTTCACCATCCAGTGAGAGGGTACGTGTTCAGTTGCTTCAGTCCTATCCAACTCTTTGTGATCCCATGGACTGTAGCCCGCCAGGCTCCTCTGTCCATCAGATTCTCCAGGCAAGAATACTGGAGTGGGTTGCCATGCCCTCCTCCAGGGGATCTTCCCAACCCAGGGATCGAACCACCTCTGAGCCACTGAGGAAGCCCCAATAAACAATGGCACAGCCTAAATGTAGATGGGGAAACAGTGGAAACAGTGTCAGACTTTATTTTTTTGGGCTCCAAAATCACTGCAGATGGTGACTGCAGCCATAAAATTAAAAGACATTTACTCCTTGGAAGGAAGGTTATGACCGACCTAGACAGCATATTAAAAAGCAGAGATATTAGTTTGCCAACAAAGGGTCCGTCTAGTCAAGGCTATGGTTTTTCCAGTGGTCATGTATGGATGTGACAGTTGGACTGTGAAGAAAGCTGAGTGCAGAAGAATTGATGCTTTTGAACTGTGGTGCTGGAGAAGACTCTTGAGAGTCCCTTGGACTGCAAGGAAATCCAACCAGTCCATCCTAAAGGAGACCAGTCCTGGGTGTTCATTGGAAAGACTGGTGCTAAAGCTGAAACTCCAGTACTTTGGCCACCTCATGCGAAGAGCTGACTCATTGGAAAAGACCCTGATGCTGGGAGGGATTGTGGGCAGGAGGAGAAGGGGACAACAGAGGATGAGATGGCTGGATGGCATCACCAACTTGATGGAGGTGGGTTTGGATGGACTCCAGGAGTTGGTGATGGACAGGGAGGCCTGGTGTGCTGCAATTCATGGGGTCGCAAAGAGTCGGACATGACTGAGCAACTGAACTGAACTGAACTGAGCTGAACTGTAAGTCTCTCCTTACTTCTGAGGACCCAGGCAGTGTTTTGCCATAACTAGCTCTTTGTATAGCTCCAGTTTCTCCCCCACAGCTTGTCTTACACCTGCTTCCATGGGAACCCTTCCTCAAGAACATCTGGGGAGCTTTAAACACCCTGCTGACCAGGCTGTCCCCACCCTGCCCCAGGTCCTATCCCATTAGAATCTCTGAGCTGTCACTCAGGCATTATTTTAAAATTCCAAGGTGATTCCAACATACGACCAAGGCTGCCAGTTACAGCATAAATGGACAGCTCAGCAAGACCAAGCTTCTAGATCAGGGCTCCCCAATTGTTAGCATGAGTCAAGACCCCCTGGAGAGCCTGGCAAACCAAGGACTGTGGGAACCCAACCCTAGGATTTGAATTTCTAGCAAGTTTTCAGAAGCTGCTGTTGCTGCTGGTCTAGGGAAACAAAACTCGGAGGCCCATGGCACTAAATTGTTTCCTTCATTGGAGTATGTATATGAAGGTAAGGTCATTGAGAGGAAAAACACGCTACTGGGTAGACTAAGCAGTCCTGAGCAGCTACAGCAAAGGGCTCTTGGAAGATGATCCAGATGAGCGGGAGGCTTGAAGAGGTCTCACTTTCTGTCCACAAATCCCTTGTCTCAGCAACCACGTTGCCCACTATGAAAGGGCCAGAGTTAATATTCTGACCCTACTTCCAATAGGATTGTGTCAGCCGCCCGACAGGTTAAAAAAAAAAGAAGACTACAGCATGGATTACTGGTGTATTCTTTTCTAACTCAAACTCCTGGAATTTTTCAAGCTCATGAGTTTAGTTATCTATTTCTGTTTCTCGCTCTACTTATCACTCTACCTATGTCTATCCACCTGCCTACCTATCAACCTATATCTATGTATCTATGTGTCTGTCTACCTATCTACTTATTTCTTTCTATACTGGTTCTAAAATAAGGACCTTTAGACTAGCCCAAGGCACCTCTCACAGATGCAGCAAAGAATGTGGGTGCCTATAAGACTATCGCAGGAATATCCCATTACTGAGAAAAATGTGGTTTCTCTTCCCTTTTTTTTCATTTCATGTAGGTTTTAAAGGTAATTTTGATCTGGAAGGCAGATTCTATACTCAAATCTATATTCAACATCTCCTGACAGTGATCACTGTAAATAACTTTCCTACCTGAATTCTTGAGAGTTTAGAGTAAGAAAGGAAGATGATGAATATAATCTGGAATGAGGTTTATAAATCCTTTTAAGACTTGATTTCTCCCCCTACTTTTCTAAGCATCTGTATTACAACCAGTGCTTCAGTTAATATTGTTCTTGGGCTGAAAAGCAAAGTTTACCAGAGCCGTCTTGACCGTGAGCACTTTATAATTATAAGAGAAGAAAGAGTCTCTGAATTCTGAGTAGGGGAAAAAAAAAAAACCTGACTATGAGCTGTACTAGTTCAGCTCATGGCACAAATGAGACTTAAGAGCCAAATGGAAGAGGAGAAATAGTGCAGGTCCTCATTGCTTGCTAAATTGGGGGAAAAATCCTACAAAGCTAAACTAAATCAGCTCATCAGTCAGTCTTTGCTCATATTCTAAGAGCGTGGATTCATCAGGGAGTGTGGGAAGAAGGGAATAGAGCCTCTGCTTCCCATTCTTTGAAGCATTTGCGGGTGATAACCGCCACTGCAGACCAGCCGAGTGCCGCTCATTTGTGTGCTTATAAAGATTCATGCAGCAATTATTTAGAGGCTGGCACATCCATCCTTTCATCAGGCTGCGGAGACACGCAGGCCAGCTCTTCTCTGGATGTTCAGCAAGGAGGAAAAGGCAGGCGTAAGTCTACAGGCAACCCCTCTCTAAAAGCCTTTGGATTGTAAGCTTCCTACCTTCTTCCCTACACTTCTGAAGGTGAATCAGAGAACTAGGTATACAAATACTCATGAAGGTCTGCGAGGGTGATAATTGGGACCTGCTTTACCTCTGACTCTCCTGTGAGAGTTATCACAAGTGTGGCCTCTGGGCTTCTCCCGATGGGTCACCACTTTTCCTCCAGGCTGCTCCACAACTTCTCATTCTGTGTCTTGATGCCTTTTGTGCTTTTTTTGGTCAGGTCTTTGTGGCACGTGGGATCTTTAGTTGTGGCACGACTCTTAGCTGGGCACGTGGGATCTAGCTCCTTGACCAATGATCAAACACACTCCACTGCACTGGGAGCGTGGCATCTTAGCCACTGGAACCCCAGGGAAGTCCCTTGACACCTTCTACTAAGGGCAGATTTTCACCTTCATATTGGAGTTTAGGTCATAATTGTTTTCTCTCTTCCTAAAGGAGAGGTTCAGAGTTTGAGTCTTCTCTGTACTGCTCTCATCATTCAGCACAGACTCAAAAAAAATTTACCAAATGAACGTATGTCTGAATAAGCAGCAGGTTTGGCTTCCCTTGTGGCTCAGCTGGTAAAGAATCTGCCTGCAATGAGGGAGACCTGGGTTCCATCCCTGGGTTGCAAAGATACCCTGGAGAAGGGAAAGGCTACCAACTCCAGTATTCTGGCCTGGAGAATTCCATAGACTGTACAGTCCATGGGGTTGCCAAGAGTCAGACACTACTGAGTGGCTTTCACTTTCATTGCCTATCTTGTTCAGGAGACACCTACCTCAATTATGAGCTTTCTTCATTGTCTGACTGCCATTCATAACCCACGGTATGTAGACAAGGCCCTTCACAACCAAATTCCATCCTCATTTCCGGTGGTTCCCCATACTGGCCTGAATCTAGACACATCTGCATGCTAGTCTTGGCATCAACATTTCCCTGAGTCGTCCTCAGATAAACCACGTTCTTTCCTATCTCCATGCCTTTGCACTTGCTCTTGGATTTCCTGGAACCCCACCTGTTCCTCCCAGCTGACTACTAATCATGATGTAGGAGACCAGTCAGGTGCCAACTCTGTAGGGAGACTGTTCCCCAGCCCAGCTGTAGCGCAGACGGGGAGGGCCCAGTTATGCCGTTCTAGCACTGGGTCCCTGCATTCATCAGAACGCCTGACATGCTGTTATCACAGTCATCTGTTTATTTTTACTCTCCTTAGTGCCCTTCCTCAGCCCATGCTGCCACCAGCCAGATAAGGGTCTCCCTAAGGCCATGTACCTGGAGTTAGTCATTTCTGACTCTCATCTCTGTTTATTGCATCATGGGTCTGTAACAGTAGAGACTCAAGAAATATCTGTGGAATTAAAATGAATTAGTTGTATCATTTGAAGGCAGGAACAACTACTTGAAAGAGTCTTCAGCTTCTCAAGCCTCTAAGAACACTATTACCAAAAAAAAAAAAAGGAAAAAGAAACAGTGATACTTGCTGTTTAAGCCAGTGGTACTCAAAATGTGGGCCCCAAACCAGCAACATTAGACACTACCTGGGGACTTGTTAGAAATGCAAATATAGGGGACTTCCCTGGTGGTCCAGTGGTTAAGAATACACCTTCCAATGCCGGGGATATGGGTTCGATACCTGGTCAGGAAAATAAGTTCCCACATGCTGTGGGACACCTAAGCCCATGTGCCACAGCTAGAGGAGCCTGTGGGCCTCAGTGAAGACACAGTGCAGCCAGAAAAATAAAATAAAATAATAAAAAGATTACATTGGCTAAAATAGGGATAATAAATTATTTTTTAAAAAAGAAATGCAAATGTACAGGTCCAACCTTGGACCTACTGAATTAAATAGGCTAGTAGAAGGCCCAGGAATCTGTATCTTATAAGCTCTTGAGGTGATTATACTGCATGCTAGCAAGAACATCTGCTTTAGTGAATTAGAAGCAACATTTTGAGAAGAATTGTGTAGCAGTGAGAAGATAAAGGCCATTGGAATCAATGGTTCAAATCCTGGCCGCTACGCTTGATTTGATGGTTCTGTGAATTTGGTTGAGTGAGCTAACCTCTGTGAGGCTCATTTCTTCATCAATAAAAGGGAGAGGGGCCAAAGCAAGTGACGAACCTGAAACGCCTCGTCAGGGCCTGGGATGACGGTAACTGTCTTGCACATGTCTGTTCTTAACTTCCTGTTTTGCAAAATGCATGCCAAGATGAGTCCCTGGATCTTCGGGACAAGGAGGAAGACGGGGAGGAACACTGCTGCCTGGTCAAATCATTCTTAGAAACAAGGCATCTTTTCTCCTCTTGAAGACTTTCAGCTGACATAAACATATTAACAACTTGGAGAAGTCATAACTTTTTCTCCCTCAAACTTAGTATGATCCAGTCTTCTCTGAGATTTTTCTCTCTCTCTCTTTTTCTCCCTCCCTCTTGCCCTCCTTCCCTTCCTTTCTCCCTTTATTTGGTGGGGAGTGGTGGAGTGGAGGCAACTCCTTAGCTTCCAGTTTAGGAGGACAAAACAAAAGGAACATTTCCACCTTGGATCTGCCTTTTAGATTGTTCGTTTTTTCACTGGGTATGGGGAAGAAGCACAGCCTCCCGAGTTTCCTGACAGTATCATACTGAATAGTTGGCAAATATGGATTATTAACTGGCAATCACCCAACAGATACTGAATATATGCTAAATGCTAGGCGTTCTCTTGGGTGCTGAGGATACGGAAAGAGGGGAGGCCAGTCTGAGGAGATGATATTTAGGCTAAGGGGATGAAAGGTCAGCTATGGGGAGATAGGGGGTTAGCCCTAATAAGTGGTCCAGATTTTGTTGTGAGTGCACTGAAAACATTTTACTAAACATATCACTCCAGCCTGATTTTTAGGCATGAGAATCTTACCCTCTATATCTTCACTGATGAAACAAGAAACTTCAAAGATCAAGGAAATCAAGTCTTTTCTCTCCATTCATTCATTCCTCCATCCATCCACTCACCCATCCACCTATCCACACAATAGTCATCTCTGGCTTCTGACATGCTGGGCACTGTGCTTACCATGTAACAAAGATGTAAAGATAAAGAAGACAAAGCTTCTCCTCTCAAGAAATTTATTATCTAATAAAGTACTTTAAAGTGTGAAAGAGGCCTAGTAGAAGTATAAATGATGATGTTTGCTCCACTAAATTACCTTGCCATTTTTCTCAGGGACTCAATGTATCTACTGGGCTTCCCAGGTAGCTCAGTGTTAAAGAATCCACCTGGCAATGCAGGAGACACAGGAGACGTGGGTTCGATCCCTGGGTCAGGAAGACCACATGGAGTGGGAAATGACAACCCACTCCAAAATTGTTGCCTGGAAAATATCATGGACAGAGAAGCCAGGCAGGTTACAGTCATGGGGTTGCAAAAAGTCGGACAGAGTACACACAGAATGTCCCTACGAGGACTAAATCTTTGGGTAGAAATACCACAGAACTTTATATTATTTTATCATATTCCAAAACATGCTAAGCAGAACTGTTTGGACCCTGAGTTTTGGAGGCGCACAGAAACTAGGGTAATAAGGATTTAAAGCCGACACATCAAACTCAGTTCATCTGTCACCCATCAGACCTCATCTTGCTTAGGGGCTGATCCTGTACTTGAATGACTGTCCTACGACATAGTTTTAAAAGCCTTCGGAAATTTTCTATTTTATTTCATTAACCAATGCTTTTGCCCCCTCTAACACTTTCTTGAAATGCCTCTTATAAAACCCTTTTTCTCTTTCTTGTGGCAAAGGAAAGGAAGAAAAATACTAGCATTGAAGCATATGCTAAGGTAATTTAAGAGTTGTGATAAGCCAAAAGGAAAAGATAAACAGCCCCCAGAAACCCACAAAGTTAAAGAGTTTGTTCCTTTTTAAGGAAGTCTAATTGGACACGGCAGGGGGTCTTGATCAGTGTGCCTCGTTGTTTTATGAGCGGAATTTTCTACTACAATGTAGAAAGTTAAAGTGTGTGCTTAATGTCTCTGTAATTGCTTTCTCACATCTATTGTTCAACCTTGAACTGGTTGGACTCCTATTGGAGGGAGTAGGGCCCTGGAAATGTAGGAATCACCTCTGAACCTGGAGAGCTTTTACAGTCTGCCAGATCTTCAGTCTGAGTAGCCTGAGTCACTTTCCCATTATGAATTTCTCTTGTGATCATTCTAGTCAGTGAGTTTTGGGTAGCCTGAGCCCAGCTGTTTACGGAGGTCTTGATGAAGAGGAACATGGCAGCAAGAAAAGAAGAAACCAAGCAGAGAAGTGATGCTCTATCTCTGTCTACCTTCCCGCAAAACCTGAGTGAATGTCAGGTTTGATAAGGGAGTCCAGAGGAAGGCCCCTCTATGGGGCAGAGGGCTGGATTCTACTGTCCACGTGGGGCGCTGTTACTCTCAATCAACAATAGCAATAACTTCCATGTCTGCTGCTCACTGGGCAAAGGAGAGGCATCTTCCCCCTCACACATGATCCTAAAGTAGAATGATCCCTTTGTTAGAAATGGTGAAACTAAAACACAGAAAAATTAATTAAAGATTTTGCCCAAGGTAACAAGAGTCCAGGTGGAAAAGCGAATAAGGCACAGACTTCGGATGTCTTGCCAGAGGGTTTTTCAGAACTGTGTGATGGACACAAAATGAAGGCATGGGCTCCCACCTTGACCCCTGCTGAGGAAATATTTCTCAAGTGCTTTGCCTAGCCTTGACCTCTGAAACATAATAGGTGTGGAAGAGAAAATCACCTCCTTCCCCAAATTGCTTCACACATGCCCTCCCTTGTAAAGCTCTTTCCAGATGATCTCTGCTTTGGTTCAGAACCCTGATAACGAGCAAGGTGTGCTACCCTCTCATTCCTTCACCCCACGAAGGAAAACTACTCCTGTGTAGAGATCCCTTCAAAGCCTGGGTGCACTGCAACACAGGGATGTTTCTTACATCAACCTAACTTGATCCAGGTTATTCAAAACAGGCAACTCTGGGCATGACTGTGGGCCAGGCATGCATCTTCCACTCATTTACAAAGAAATGTGTTTGGCTTATATTCATGTAGTTGCTGTTTTCTCCATTCTGGGAAAATTTTTTTCACATTTAATGTTGCTGAAATTAGGACTTCAAGATTAACATGCATGGTTAAAGTAGCATTTCTTATTTCTGCCCATGAAATGCTGTAATTAAGTCCATGGTGTACTTACTGTCAATGTCATCTCACAATCTAGAATAGAGCCTAAATTTATGTATTTCTAACACAAGCCCCTTTCACAAAGAACTTAAGGACTTTATAAGAAAATACAATGAAATAGACTTTCCTCCGCATAGGAAGTCTCCTCTTTGTAAAAGCTGAATCTTTTCCAAAACAGGCTAGAGTAAAATTAAACCCTAGAAGCCTCTGCGTTATTTTGAAAAAGGGATCCGATCTTGTGCTGTTGGGAGGACATGAGCAAGTTCAGGCCAGGAGTGTTTCAGAGCTTCAGAACTCATGAGGATCAGACAGAATGCCAAAAGGAAGACAGGGGAGCTAGCTCTGGGGTGACGATGGGACTTCAAATCCAGGCAATGCCCAACCCCTGTGACATGATGGATGTACAGTGAATATTGAATTAAAATGTGCTGACACTCGGTGGCTGCCAAGTACTAGCCCCGGAACAGAGGTGAGACCATTTTCCACACTGGATACTCCCGTATCAAAAATAGCAACAACAAAATATGTGAGTCTGAAGTTTTCCCCATCTGGCTGCCTTGGCAGTGACCTTAGCAGATCAGCATAAAACTCAGCTATGTTATAAAGATATCTGGTCCACTTTCCATGACCCACGTAAGCTGTCCTTCCTCTTAACTGTATACGCTTATTGATAAGTCCACCTAAAAATTCAGAGTAATTGCACAAAGGGACCAAAGAATTTATTCATTAGCAGTTATAATTTTACTTGGTAAATAAACTCATCATTGAGAGTACAGGAAGACGGCAGTTGAAATGTAGTTTGAAAAAGTTGCTGATAGCTTAGGGGAAGTTAAGAGCAATCATGAAGGTAAAAGCCTATTTGGTGGAGTGGGAGGTGGTCTAAGCCCAACGTGCAAGAATTCTATTAGTTTAGTGTGTTAAAACAAAGCGACGTTCTGAAAAAACATATATGTGTATTTTCATGTAACTAAAATGAGAAAACAAACTGTGACTTAATGCATGTGAATAGGTAGACAAAGTCCTACGAAATAGATTTTGGTAGTGGGAAAGTTGGGAGATTAAAGACTAATCTAGTTTTCTGACCATCAAATATTTTATCTCTTACGTGAGGATAATGAAACTCTTTACATCCTCCTCATTGTCTGGTAGTAATGGGGTTTTAAACAGATAATGCACATGACAGAGTTTTCCAAAGGCAAAAATGGTATACCAACAGGGAGATTATTATCAATAACATCATCATCATCATCCATAAACTAGATAATTGGGACCACAAGTTCAAATATCTAAAGAGGCCAAGTCAGTCACAGGAAGAAGTCAACGGAAAATGCCTACCCCATCTAAAATGGGCAGCTCCTACCTGACTCCATGTATTTGTGGCCATGATGTAGAGCAGGCAGGTAATGCTAGATATGTTATTTCAAGAAAGATGGTCTTACGAATGTTTATATAAAATATCCTGCCTTTTCAGTGTCATCACCTAAACAAATCACATAGGTTTGCAAGCTTATGTATCCAGGGGCCAGATATTTGCAACCTCTGAGATAATGTACACGAACTTCCTCCTTGAAACTATCAATGATATGTAAAGAAACATTAAGTGATAATGATTATTTAATATCATCATCATATCACTGTCATTATTACTATCACTCTCACTATCATCGCCACCAGCAATCTAGAAAGGGACTGCAGTTTTAGTTCCCTACCTTTGGGAAGGAAAGAGCTTTTAAAGAGACGTAACAGAATTGGCAACTCAAGACATCCCTACAAGCGGACTATATGCTTTGTGCCCAGTTATTCTTTTCCTAGAAGTGTGACTTTTCGGAACATCTGGCCCCAACTTTCCCAACGCTAGAGAATCAAAAACAGAGGGTCCAAGGAGAGAAGTGACCACTCAGTTGACACAGTGAGCTCCCCTAGAATCAAGACTCAGCTTCTGATTCCCTGGTTCCCCCACTGTCTCGGGGCTCTTTTCTTCTTTGCCATGATTTTCTGTCTTTGTTTCACATTCTTTTTATCTTCCAAACCCTTTCAGCAATTTGAGATCAATAAAAAGAGGCAGAAAAGGCCAAGCGTGCCCAGTATAAGAAGACTTTTTTCCATCCCTGTGAATTATTTTCACCACCCATTTTCAGTCTCTTATATGCTAACCAGTCTTCAAGCGGAGGTGCACAGGTTAGCAAAAGAAACAGAAAGCCAGCATCCTAGGATTTAAATAGGTGGCATCCCATCCTATTTCTCCCCCCTTTTTATAGCAAATTGCTCGACCTGAGAAAGAACCCACCTAGAAACAGGGGTGGGAGCATAGGCTGATAAAGATCACTGCTCCAATAAAATTGCTGATAGAAATGTATTAGAGACAATGGTTCCTGCAGAAAGAGTAACACATAAAGCAATATCTAAAGCAGGCAGAGAGGAAGCAGGGTGGGCAATGGCTAGGCGCCCCAGGGAGACGGAAAAGGTCATTGAGATGAAAATAACCTTGGGAACTTGGAAAAAGTGCTCCATTACCACAGACGGGAGGAAAACCCAGTGTCCAATCAGATGGAACAGACTGAAATGCGATTCCAGTCAAGTGTGAATGCCACCAAATGCACTGCGGAACTACTGGGGGTGGGGTGGGGCTGGCAGAGGGAATGTGAGCCCTGGCCCCACCCCTCAGTCCAGGGGTGGACATCGACACAGTTGAAAAGCAGGGATTTGCAAGGTCCTAATTTGCACGCATGCATTTTTTAAATCTTGGGTGAAGGTGAGGAGTGAGAAAATGTGATAAAGATAAATCAAGGGTCTTTCTGTGAAGGGGCAGGACTGTTCTGCTGAAGTATTTAAAAAGATGCTACACTGTCAGCTTAGCTTTTTTTAAAGCAAAGGGAGGCAAAATCTGCCTTTAGCGTAGAAGAGGGAACGAAAAAGACGATTGATCATTGCCTTCATCGTTAGCTTCCCATGGTTGAGTGTTCACTGATAGAATTGGTTCAACTCCAAGATGCTGTCTTTGAAACAATTATTGTTTTCCACTAAAATACAACTCTAGCAGAAAACATTAATTGAAGTGATAACTGCCTAAATGCTTCAGTATCAAAAATGCATGTGCCTTCACATCTCTGGGCTTTACGAGCACGAGAAAGGAATAAGCATAATAAGCAACAGAAATCATAAAACAAAAGATGAGATAGAAAATGACAAGAGAGAAAGGGCTGGAGGCCCAGGCAGAATCAGGCAGAAGGCTGGTGCAGGAACTTTAAAGCACTACAAGAAATAGTTTTTCTACGCTTTACTACTTTATTCAGATTCTAGAGTTGAAAAATTAACTATACTGCTTTTCTTCACTTGCTCCTGGGCTTTCTCTGCCATGCACACCGCACCGCACTACTCCACCAACCAGAAATGCCTTCTTCATGTTTCACCTCTTCTACAACAGGATGAGGAAAACAGCCTGGGAGCCAGGGTCGCCCCACTGCTTTCTTGGACCAGCCTTTGGAAACTGAAAACTCTCTCTGAGCACCTTTGCTCTACCCTTTGACTTCATTCCTATTTATCTGCTCATTCCACCAAATACTGATTGAGCATCAGCCCTGTGCCTGGCACTGTGCTTGTTAAATGCATAGAGTCAAATGGGACACAAGAGATACAGTGCTTGTCTTCAAAGAGCTTCACTACAATGTTGAGTGCAGTCAGATGGTGAGTTCAGTAACAGAGGTGGCCTGAGAACTACAGAAGGGAGATGGAAGAGACACGAACCCCGATCAGGTAGACCAGAAGGCTTACCAGAGGAATGAGCATCATGTACAACGATGCTACAGCACAAGTGTGCCACATTCAGGAGCTATTTATGGAGTGGGGCAAAGGATGGGAGATGTGGATAGGGACATGCACAGGAGTTTTTTGTGACATGATTAAATGTAAATATTATATCCAAGGAACAAGCAGGTCCCACCAAAGAGTCTGAAGCAGCAGACTTGTTCAGATATGCATTTATAGGGAAACTCTGCTAACTGCAATGTAAGAAAGAGTTAGACTAAACAGACAAAAAAGAAAGAAGACTCAATTAGAACCAATTAGCTCTTTAGGCCAAAAATAATAGTCATTTGAGCTAGGGTAGTGGTAGCAGGGATAAACAAATATTTGAGAGTCCAATTTGATAGGCTTTACAATGTTCATTGCAGCACTGTTTCTAATAGTCAAGACATGGAAGCAATTAAATGTCCAGCAACAGAGGAATGATAAAGATGTGGTACATACATACAATGGAATATCACTCAGCCATTAAAAAGAATGAAATAATGCCATTTACAGAAACATGGATGGACCTTGAAAGTGTCATTCTGAGTGAAATCAGTCAGACAGAGAAGAAGAAATGCCATATGACATTCCTTATATGTGGAATCTAAAAAGAAATGATATAATTGAACTTATAAAACAGAAAGAGACTTGCACCTTAGAGAACAAACTTATGGTTGCAGGGAGGAAGGAGTGGCAGGGGAGGGATAGTTAGGGAGTTTAAGATGGACATTTTCACACTGCTGTATATACAATGGATAACCAACAAGGTCCTACGTTATGGCACATGGAACTCTGCTCAATGTTACGTGGCAGCTTGGATCGGGGGTGGGGGGTTTGGAGGAAAATGGATACATGTATATATATGGCTGAATCATTTCATTGTTCATCTGAAACTATCACAACATAGTTAACTGGCTTTAGCCCAAGACAAAATAAAAAGTTGAAAAAAGTAAAACAAACAGATTTGATAGCGTTTGGCAATTTATTCTCCATAGAACTGAGGAATAAGAAGGCTGTTTTCTAGGATACTGGCTTGAGCAACTGGATGATGGGGCATGCATTGAGATGAGGAATACCAGAGATGAATCAGATGCAAAGAACATGTTTGGGATTAAATGAATTGAGCTTTAGCAGTTTCATCTCAGAGCTGTTGTATTTGAAAGGCCTATTGGAGATTCTAGTGGTAATATCCAGAGGACGATTAGATACATTGAGTAAAAGATTTGACCTAGAGAAATGGATATCAGGGTCATAAACTTACAGATAGTAATTTTAGTTATGAGTGTAGCTGATCGTCCATAGTACATAAAAAGTAAAATAAAGGGGGCCTGAGTTTATAGATACCCTGACATTTAAGGGATCAACAGAGAAGGGGGCATGTATACAAAGACAGGAGTGGCCAGAAACACAGGAAAGAAAATGAAAAGAATGTGGTATAAAGATGTCAAAGGAAAGGGCATTTCAAGGTGAAAGGAGCAGTGAAAAAGAGAAATGTAAGATGTGATGAGACATGGTTATTAAATTTAGCAAATAGGGGGCTATTTGTGAATGTAGTAAGAGCAGTTACTTAAGTAAGTTAAAATAATAAGTTGCAGAGCATGTGGGGAGTGTGAAAGTAGAAAGAGAGGCCAGATAAGTCTATCAGGAAATTTTTCAAGGAGAGGAGTAATTCTCCACTGAATTAAATCCTGTTGGCAAAGTTCCTCTAAGGGAGATCCTTAATACAGGGAGAAGGTGGGACCAGATGGAAATCGAGAGCACCAGAGGAGGGAGGCAAGAGGGATGTTGCTTCTTCCATTGTCACAAAAATAAGACAAGAGGCTTGAGCTCTACTCTGAGGCCCAGCATCTAGTAGCTCTGTTTTGTACTCAGTGGGATCTGCTGTGGGTGAACTATATTCCTCCAGAAGATATGTTGAAGTCTTAACCCCTGGTCCCTGTGAAAATGACCTTATTTGCAAATAACGTCTTTGCAGATGTAATTAAAATGAGGTTATACTGGATTGGGGTGAGCTCTAAATCCAATCACTGGTATCCTTATAAAGAGAGAGAAGGGACTCCCCTGGTGGTCCAGTGGTTAAGACTCCACCTTCCAATGCTGGGGACATGAGTTCAATCCCTGGTAAGGGAACTAAGATTCCACGTGCCATGGGGCATCTAAGTCCATGTGCCTCAACTAGAGAGCCTACGTGCTGCAAGCTACACAGCTCCCATGCTCTGGAGCACACGTGCCGCAACTAGAGAGAAGTCCACGTGCTGCAGTGAAGAGCCTCTATGCAGCAACAAAGATGCCAGGTGCCGTGTGCTGCAACTAAGATGCACCACAGTCAAAAATAAATACTTTTTTTTTTTTTTTTAGAAAAAGGAGAGAAAGCATTTATTCTTCAATTAAAAGTAAATAAATTAAAAAGAGAGAGAGAGTTTAGGGGACCTAGAAATACATACAGGGAGAAGATGGTCATGTGAAGATACAGGCAGGGATTGAGTTATGCTGCTACAAATAAAGAATGCCAAGGATTTCCAGCAACCACTAGAAGTGGGGAGACACAAGGAAAGACTGTCCCCTAGAACCTTTGGAAGGAGAATGGACCAGCCAACATCTTGAGCTTGAACTTGTAGCCTCTGGAACTGTGAGAGAATACATTTCTGTTGTTTAAAACCCCCTAATTTGTGGTGCCTTATAACAGTAACCCTAGAAAACTTATAGATACTGAGAACATGCATTCCCCAGGTTAGCTTCCCAGGTTATGACTGTTCCACCAAATACTCATCAGTGGAAGCAACTATCTCAAAAGCACCATCAACTCAGGAGAGCAGATGCTAGAAAGAATGGAAAGAAATATTCTTTAAGTCCAAGGAAGACAACAGATTGGACAAACACATTTCTCATCACGCCCTAGGCTGCCTCTTCTGCTCTTTCTAACAGTGAGAAACTCATGCCCACAATCACAGATGACCGCAGACCTAAAATCATGACAACGACCTTCAGTCAACTGGCCCAAGTTAGAAGACCTTAACTGGGAGTGCATCCATCTTTTTGTTGCCCCAGTCTGCGTGCGTGTTCAGTTGTGTCTGACTCTTTGTGACATCATGGACGGTAGCCTGTCAAGCTCCTCTGTCTGTGGGATTTCCCAGGCAAGAATACTGAACTGGGCTGCCATTTCCTTCTCCAGGGGATCTTCCTGACCCAAGGATCAAATTTGCGTCTCCTGTGTTTCCTGCATTGCAGGTAGATTCTTTACCACTGAGCCACATGGAAAGGCCCTGCCCCAGTCTACTACAGTCTTTTTAAAGCCTAGATCAGTAAGGATGTCTTAGCTCAACTCAATCTATACCGAGGGCTAAATGATATAAAAAGACCGAAGAAATGACCCTTGTCTTGAAGTGGTGACAATTTAATGTTGACACGAGTGACTTATATGCATGAAATACCAAGAGAATATTACAGATCAGAATGTAATGAGGTGCTAAATTGAATAAGGCAGCCTATAAGACTGGTGTAATTCTGACTCTGGCTGGAGTTGGGCTATATTGGTTGGGAAATATGTGGGAAAAGAAGGGACCTGTGCTTACATGGATACTGGGTTAATAATGAGGAGGAACAGTGCTTAGGATATCTCCTCCATTTCATGCCATTCTAAGCCTGGGATTTTTCAACAAGGCTGGGGGCTGGGTTTGGATAAAGTTTTAAAGCCCTAAATAACTCCACAGGACTCCCTCATCAACAGTAGCAAATATAAGACAAATCTACAGTTTTGATGAAATGTTTCAGTGACAACCATTCAAATTCCCATTGCCTGCTATCATCTCAAAGACATAGCCTCTAATCAACGTATGTATGTTGAATGAAAATATATCTGGTAATATTAAATAGCTACCGTTTGAGTGTTCTAACATTGTATGAAGTGTTGTGCACAACCAATCCCTTGTACTTTGTTTTAAATTTTTTTTCTGTTTGTAAAGAGAAAAATGCATATAGTTTAAAGAATTGAATAGTTATACAATATTTGCTTCAAAAATAGCAATCCTTTCGCATCACTACCAATTTCTTCTTTCCCAGAGGCAACTACATTTACCTATTTTTTTTTTTAGCTGATTATTTTACTATTTAGCTCCAGGTTTATAAATAACATGCTTTGCTGCTATTTCTTGCATTTCCAATTTTAGGCATTATCTAGTAACTTCTCACTAGAAAAATGCACAGCTAGCCTTTTTCTTCTACCTGCTCCATCCATATATGTAACGTACTTTTCCATCTCCCCATCTTTCTGATATAATGCTTAGATCAATATTCAGTGTTTAAGAGCTGAGCCGTGTCATAAATGATAACCATCTTTCATTTCTTGAACAATTTTTTTGTTGTCTTTTAAGAATTTCCTTAAATTTATTTTTCAACACTGCAGACTGATTTCTTTGTTCTCGTTGTATTCCTTATTCACTCTGTGTCCTTGGGCAAGTTAAACTCTCTGTGCCACAGTTTTTCCATCTGTTGAAAAGGAGATCATACCAACCCACAATGTAATGGTGTTAATGTCCTCCAGCCAAAACACCACTAGGAACACACTGTAGTCAAACAAAGTGGGGTTAATTAACTCATTGCAAAGAAGGTGCCATGGGGTGCTTCAGTAGAAGGGTATTAGAGAGGGCTATGTTGAATAATTTTAGGGAAGGGTCAAAGAAACAGGCTCCCTGCATTTGGTGCTGTCAGATAGTGGGGATAACCCTATGATTGGATATCTCAATATATTTCATGTACAGGAAGGGTTGAGTAGAAGAGGCTAACACTACCACTGGTAAAGAAAGTACTGTTACTCATTTTAGCCTGGAGAGGGGGTGTTTTGTACTTTTCTGTTTGGGATAGTGACTTGGTTTTTGTCTTTATTCAGGCAAGATAATAAAATGGGATTGCTTTCATTTTATCGTACTTTATCTCAACCACAGAATGGTCCTGATGAATGCTAGCATTCTTTAAGACTGTTTAGGTTCAAGGGGAGGCTTCCATGGCCTAGCTGGGAATGCCGGGCCAGTTCCCCCCAACAGAACTTTTGCAGAGATGCTAGTGTCAGGCTAGTTCCCAGTGTTAAGGGCTGATTTTCTTGTTCTCATAGGTAAGGAAGATTAAATGAGCTGCCATCTGTAAAAACCATTAGCACAATGGCTGCCATATAATAAGCCCTTAAAAGTGTTTGTTATATGACACTAAAAGCACAGGCAACAAAAGAGAAAAATAGGAAAGTGGACAGACAACACTAAAATTAAAACATCTTGCATATCAAAGCACATTCAACAGACTGAAAAGGCAACCTCCAGAATTCAAAAAATATTTGCAAATTATTTCTAATAAGAGATTGATATCCAGAGTACAGGGCTTCTGTGGTGGCTCAGACAGTAAAGAATCCTCCTGCAATACAGGAGAGCTGGGTTCAACCCCTGGGTTGGGAAGATTCCCTGGAGGAGGGCATGGCAACCCACTCCAGTATTCCTGCCTAAAGAATCCCAAGGACAGAGGAGCCTACAGTCCATGGAGTCAAAAAGAGTCAGACACAGCTGAGCAACTAAGCATATCCAGAGTACAGTCAGAACTCAAGAGATATTGTGGGTTTGGTTCCAGATAACCACAATAAAGCTAATACTGCAATAGAGTCACATGAAATTTTATTTTATTTTTTTGGTTTACCAGTGCATTTAAAGTTATGTTTACACTATACTATAGTCTATTAAATATGCAATAGCATTATTTTAAAAAATGCAATGCATATACCTTAATTAAAAAACACTTGATTGCTAAAAAATGCTAACTATCACCTGAAACTTCAGTGAGTTTGAGTAATAACAGCAAAGATCACTGATCAGGGATCACTGTGTCAAATACAATAATAATGAAAAAGTGAAATATTGCAAGAATTACAAAATGCGACACAGAGATACAAAGTAAGGAAATGCTGTTGGGAAAAAATGGTCCTGACAGATTGATTCAGGGGTGCCACAGAACTTCAATTTGTAAAAAAAAAAAAAAAAGAAAAAAAAAAAAACCCGGAAGTGCAGTAAAACAAAGTTCAATAAAATGGGATACACTTGCATATAAAGAACTCTTAAAATTCAACAACAACAAACAACCTGATCAAAAAGTGGACAAAGAATCTGGAAAGCATTTCTCCAAAGGCCAATAAGTACATGAAAAGATGCTCAACATCACTAATCATCAGGTGAACGCAAATCAAAACCACTTCACATGCATTATGATGGCAATTATAAAAAACAAAGAAAATAACAAGTGTTAGAAGGATGGAGAGAAACTGTAACTCTTGTGCACTGCTGGTGGGGACCTGAAATGGGGTAGGCACTGTGGAAAGTGGTATGGCAAGTCCTCGAAAGATGCAGCATAGAATTTCTACATGGTTCAGCGTTCCACTTCTGGGTATACACCCAAAAGAAGTCAGAGCAGGCCCTTGAACACATGTTTGTACACCAATGTTCACAGCAGCATGAGTCACAATAGCTGAAAGGAGAAAATAACCCAAGTGTCCAGTGACTGATTAATGAATAATTGAAATACAGAATCAAAAGATTATTACTCAGCCTTAAAAAGGGAGAAAGCTCTGACACATGACACAATCTGAGTGAATCTTAAAGTCATGAAACTAGGTGAAATAAACTGGTCACAGAACAGACACATGTTCTGTGACTCCACTTATATGAGGTACCTAGAACAGTCAAATTCACAGAGGTAGAAAATCAAATGAGGGTTGCAGGGGGCTGGAGTGAGTAGGGAGTTTGTGTTTCATGGGTAGAGAGTTCTGTTGGGAAGATGAAAAATTCTGGAGACGGATGGTGGTGACAGTTGCCCAGCAATGTGTATGTACCTCTTGCTGCAGAATGGTGCACTTAAAAATGGTCACCAATGGTAATTTCACATTATGGAGAAGGGGACGACAGAGGATGAGATGGCTGGATGGCATCACCAACTCGATGGACGTGAGTTTGAGCAAGCTCCGGAACTTGGTGATGGACAGGGAAGCCTGGCGTGCTGCAGTCCATGGGGTCACACAGAGTCAGACATGACTGGGCGACTGAACTGAACTGACTGGTACTTTTTCACAATGTATTTGCTAACGTAAAAAGTAAATAATATCAAACTTGATCCCTGCTCCATCTAAATCTTCTTTTAAGATACTTAGATGCATCAGAATGTCCTTTAATATTCATGACAACTTTAGGAGTTGTACACTCTTACTTCTGTTTTACGGATAAAGAAAACCGAGGCATAGATGAAGTCAGTCATTCATGATCACAGTGTTACAAAGTGGCTGAGCTATGATTCAAATCCAACTAGTATAGATTTGAGAGCCCACTCTTAAGAACACAGTTCTTTTTAATTATTATATTTGGGAGGGGTCTAAGAGATTTACCAGGGGCTGGGGTTATTACTTCTGTTAGAACTGCCCATTTGTAAAAGAAATCTATCGTTTCATTTAGTAGAGCATTGAGACATCTATAGCAAGAGACTGGGGCCACATTTTAAAATGGCTATTTAATATTAGCCGAGAAGCTAACTAACTAGAATTAAATATAATCTTTAAGAAAATTTGGGAAAAGCTGAAGTTCTGGATAAAAATTGTTAGGGCAGGAAACTGTTAAGATGTTGCATATAGCTCCTAGGGCATCTCGCCTGTATTAATATCATGAAACCAGGGGCAGAGATGGAGAGGCAGAAAGTACACAATGCTTATCGACCTTGGGAATTTTGTCAATAGCAAGATTATTTGCTGAGAAGGAACATTTCGGTGCCGTATGTCACTTCCATGCTGCGCATCTCCAAAGGAATTACCTGTCCATCTTGCCTGTGTGCTCATTTGCACTGTGGTGCAGACAAGCGATCCCGACCATAGCTGGGCTGGAAATAGCTGAACCTACAAAATTCCTGTGTGTGGGCGCATGTGCACATGAGCATGCATGCATTACAAGAAGCCACAAATGAAAAGAAGAAAAGGTCCGACCTCTGTTTATCAACATCAAGAGGGTTCCTGAGAACGATCAACTCCCAATCTCAGAGTGGAAGACCTTGTTTAGGAGGTGCTCTGGGAGCCCAGGTGCTCTGCTTTTTCTGCTTGCTGGGATGGCAATCAACATTTTCAAGCACGTGTCATCAGATGCCAAACCATGCTTCTCAACCTCTGCAGGGAAACTGCAAGGAGCTACTTGGCCTGACTGCATAGGTCTCAGTTTTGACAAAGCCCTAGAGGATGGGGTGAAATTCACACTATGCAGGAAGAGGGGTGGAGGGTAGGCTCTAAATGGGGGGAGGGGGCGTAGTTTGGTCCAGCTGGATACAAGGAACTTACACATACAGAATATTAGAGCAAGAAGGGAAGATTTTGGGCCAGTGCTCAACCTTGACAAGTAGGGAAACTGAGGCACAGGATTGACTATTAAAGTTCATGCTGTGAACTGAATCTTCAGCTTCTATTTTAGGGCTTTCCCATTACACCCAGGCTTCCCAAACTTGCCAGACCCTAAGAATCATCTGAACAGAGAAGTGAAAGCATAGTTCCTGAGCTCCTCCTAAACTTATTCAACCAGAACCTTCTGCAAAGAGTCAGGGGATGTGTGTGTTTGCCAAGCAGAGGAGGTCAAGACTATTTTTGTGATGTGGTATCAGTTTTTTCCCAATCTTTTAAACAGCGTAACTCGTGTCCCTTGAGGCAATGCTCTCATTGTCTTTTGTTTCTCTCAATAAGTCACTTAGATATTTTCAAGGTTAACATTTAACAGAGGAGTGGGGATAAAAGTCTCTGGAATTAGGAAGGTTAGGTTTGATACCCAGGCCATTCATTTCTCAGCTTTGTGACGTCACTTCTTCTGTGGTGTTACGCCATGGTGTTTCATCCATGGAATGCGTATGATGGCAATCCTTTTACTCTGGGATGTGGTGGGGATTAAATAAATGAAAGGAGGTATGCGCTGTGCTGTGCTTAGTCCCTCAGTCGTGTCTGACTCTTTGTGACCACATGGACTGTAGCCTGCCAGGCTCCTCTGACCATGGGGATTCTCCAGGCAAGAATGCTGGAGTGGGTTGCCATGCCCTCCTCAAAAGGAGGTATATAAAGTGTCTGACATAATACCTAGTGTAAAGGGAGAAGGCAGCTTTGGGGGAGAAGCAAACCCATGTGTTTTGCGTTTAGGGCAAGAGCAAGGTGAAAGTGTGGCCTCCCCAGCCTCGAGTCAGCACCCAGGACTTGGTCCATGCTGCTGGAGCACTGGAAGCCCTCTGCAGAAGAGGCAGTCAGACCACTGCCTAGAACCAGAAAGGGATTACAGGCAGCTCTAAACATCTGGCCCCCATGTCCAAGCTGAAGGAGAAGAACTGGAAACCAAGCAACTCATGCACAGAAGAAATCCAGTTTGGGGATGTGAATGATATTTGGACTC
This sequence comes from Bison bison bison, assembly GCF_000754665.1. NCBI lineage: Eukaryota > Metazoa > Chordata > Mammalia > Artiodactyla > Bovidae > Bison > Bison bison. Next base: position 5,866,726 of record NW_011495049.1, on the reverse strand, counting down.
GATTTCCTGACCCCCAAGTCAAGAGTGAAGAATGGAATCTCTCCCGAACAGGTGTGCCTCTTTCTGCTGAGGTTCCCACTGAGTCCTTTACACTGGTTCTGCCACTGCTTGTCGTGATATGTACACGTGTTATTGAACACTTTCTCATTTAAAGATGATCGACAAAGTTCTAGAGGATCAAAAACAGGAGAAACCAAGCAAAAAATAGGTATACTGAATATGATTTGTATGTTCCTCTGAGTTGGGATATTCTAAACCGCCTTCACTCCCCCTCATTATCCAGTTTTTCCATTCACACATGATGTAAAGCATTACACGTAGTTCCTGAAGACACTGATGGATTCATTTATTTAATAAATACTTATTGAGCATCTATTTTGCACCTAACACCAGAATCCTACAGAGGAGCTTTATGCATAATAAATTGAACCTAAGAGAAGAAAGAGAAGCCTATAAAGAACAGGTTAACATGGGGTACCTTAAAAGAGGTGCAATAAACTGTGAAGAGGTGACTCACTGGAAAAGACCCTGATGATGGGAAAGACTGAAGGCAGAAAAAGAGGGAGGCAGAGGATGAGATGTTTAGATAGCATTACCAACTCAATGGACATGAATTTGAGCAAACTCTGGAAGATAGTGGAGGACATGGAAGCCTGGCATATTGCAGTCAATGGGATCACAAAGAGTCCAATACGACTTAGCAACTGAAAAACCACCACACACAGTCTCACAATGTAGAAGGATTTTTAAAAGAAAACAAGTTCGTATTATCAGCACAGTCAGATCATCCATGTGTGAAAGAATTGCTGTGAGCTATTTAGGAAATCCTAAATAAAATTAAATTAGAGTGGGCATAATCTATTTAAGGAGGCAAGAAAATTTGTAACATATTAGAGGAAAAATTCTTCCCTAAGCCTAAAATACACTGGGTTGGCCAAAAAATTTCTTCAGATTTTTCTATATGCATGTATAGGAAAACCCAAATGAACTTTTTGGCCAATCCAATACAAGGGGATGTCGTTTCATTAACTTAAAAAAATTCTGGGCACTCCCCTTATGCTTGATCCCAAATCCAGCCCCGTGGATGGTGGGCCAGGCCAGATGAATGAGACTGTCTTGGGCAGTGCTTTAGTCCACAGGAGAGGATGTCATTTCTAACATCTCAAAGGCTGTCAAGACAAAGCTGTCATACAGAACATCTGCTTCTCAGGTTCTGGGTGAGGACGACCACCCCAAAGTTGACTAATTTCTGTGAAACATTTAGTTATGAGCAATGATATTTAAGGTCAGTTGCCCATGGGACAAACAGCTGACATGGTCTTTTATAGAACTAAGGTTTATCTATGCATCAAATCAAGTTTTGCCCCTGGGTTGTGCAATTTTGGCAAATTAGTAGAAAGGTTTTTTAACTGAAAATGTTCTCTATGGCTCATGAGGAGGGAGGTCTTAAGACATTTTGACAGGACACCCTTTCGCATGCATTATAGCATGTTTCTGGGAATCGGTCATCTTTCTGGCCTCACTAATATAAGGATTTGCAGAATTTCCCTGAAGCAGTCAGTTGATTTGTCTTTATCTCATGGATGTTGTGTGTGTTGGGGTTTTTCTCTTTTTGCTTTGGTTTCTGGGAAGCTTAGAATCAAGTTTTTCTATCTTAAATAATGGAACGGGACTTTATGTATATAAGCCTATATGTATGCTTTTCTCCCTAGACTTTTCCCTTTATTCTCTTATAATTTTCCACTTTTTGAGAAAAATTTGTTAGAAGCTATCCAAATTATAGGGAAGATGTAAGAGAAGGAATGAATGAATGGATGGATGGCTGAATGAATGAATGGATGAGTGAAATTTTTTGCTTTATGATGCCAGATAAACAAGAGTATCGTTTAATGAGCTAGGCAACTGAATTCCTGAACCACTCTAGGGAATTCAGGGCTTGCTGTTTTGAAGTACTATGTTCTTTAGAATTAGCCAAGGTGATGCTTTTTAAAAAAGAGTTGGGTACCTTCAATGCGCTTTAACAAAGTGACACTCTCCAGCGGAGATAGCATCTTTGTCACACAGAACCAATGGAAAGGGTCCTGGCAGATGCATACTGATTACATTTCTTCTGCATACTTTGATGTTACTAATGAGTATTCAAAATCCCTTTATTTAGACTTTTAAGAAAATGAAAACTCAACCTTTTAGAGTGGAAGAGGTAAGTCAATGCTTTTAGACTATAATGCAGCCGCCCAGGTATTTTCTGCCTCATATGCTGATAGCAAAATGCAAACCCCATTCCTATCTGGAAGGTACTCTTAGGCATCCATCTGCAGGAGCCTCCATTATGCTGCCACTGGGATCCAGACTTTTTTCTTCTAGATGAGTTACTTCACAGAATCTGAAATTATGCTGTTGTAGACAAGAAACATCTCTGGAGCTGACCTGCCCTGGCAGAAGATCAGAACACAGGATGAACCACTTGCCGGAGCTCAGTTATCTGGAAGCAAATGCTTGAGGGGATGGGAAGCACGCCTCTTCTAAGCATCTCACTAGCTGAACCTGGCTACCAGCACGATTGGCACAGATTGAAGGTTAGAGCAATTGGGCTGCGCAGGTGCCAAGGGTTTAGGACCGTCCACTAAAGAATGCACAATAGTCATAGAAAATAATGACGGTGGAGCCGTAATGGTGAAGTTTTGTTGTTGCCTTGAGATGTTCATGTTGTCAAAATCATTTTAGTGTACAGTTTATGTCCAGTTTGTCTCTTTAGAATAGAAGCTCTTTGAGCAGGAAATGAGCACACTGACTCTCCTAATGATGGGCTTCACTAATGTCAAGTCATAACAGCAACAATCAGAGGGCAGCAGGAAAGAATTTTTTTTACTGTCATGTATGTGCTGAAGGTGTTGGAAGGGGTTTTATTTCACCTAAGAAAGAGACAAGGACCAAACTGGTCCCAGATCTTCAAAGCACAGGGTCATTGCCAAGAGACTGGCTTCAAAAGGTCTGTGTTCTTAAGCAGCTGAACATAACACAACCAATCACGTGGTCACTTTATGCCTCCACAGCTACTGAAAAAGCCAGCCCCTTTCATCAAACTCAATTCACAACACCCAGGCACGGCTCCGCACTTTGCATCTTCTGCGTCAAACTCTATTTTCAATCCTTTATGTCAAATTTAAGTTCATGGCAACTACATTCAGATCTTGATAGAATCCCCAATTTGCTTTGGACCCCACATCCATTCCACAACACACGCACACATGTGAGCACACACATATTCAAAATGGATTTGCACTCACTTTAGCACTAAGCCAGAATCAAGAATTTTGAATGGCTGCCAGGTGACTGGAGCTTTAACCAGTTCTCAGATTAAGTAACCTTCTGAGAACAAGGACAGAGCACATTTGGATCTTTACCCCGCAGGTGAAGACACCCGTCACTGTAGTCTTAAGTGGGATGAAAATGGACCCTCAAATTTTCTGTGGTATTTTTCCCTATTACTGAAGCTTAAATAGCTATCAGTCTGAAGTGAGCAAAACAAATTGGTGTGAGTGAAGAAAAATGGATAAGTTTGAGTCCGAACACACGCATCTGTTGTGTCCACCAGAAGGAGGTCTTGATTAGGCAGCAAATCAACAAAAATTCCCTATCAACCACTTACAATCTGATACAACAGAAAAGAAATCACTCACAGCGTTATCACCAAGAAAACATTCTAGACAGCCCTGAGTATGAATTGACCCCTCTTATGGAAATCATCTTGGCTTGGGTATACATATATGCATAAAAGGAGATAGTTTTTAAAAGCTCATTTTCTTGCTAATAATCATCTGTTTTTAAAAAGCTATCAGCAGGTGCACCTCATTTCAAAAGCCTCTTGTCCTTTATAATACAATATTCATCACGATTACATAGTATGAAATAAAAAGCAGCAAAACATAAGTGAGGATAGTTCAATTAAATGCAACATAATCTCAGAAGCAAAGGGAAAAAAAAAATGATCCTGTAGCTAAAATCAGGTTCTGATGAAAGAAAAAAGGGAATATATTTCCACATATTTTTAATTATATAGAATTTCCTCAAACATGATTTTTCATAATATATTCCATTAAGTTAACATCATATTTGAAGAAAGAGCATTTTCCGATTTCATTTTAAGCCTGATTTTGAGCAATTACAGTGTCATTGTTCCGCGGTAGAAAGGTTGAATTCATTTACTGTGTGGTTATGCTAGTTATGATTGATGTCTCTTCTCCAAATGATAAACCAATCACCCCAATGATGTAATGTCACTTTAAGAGTGCCATAATCACATTTCTCTCAAACTAGAAGCTCTGATGAGTTCTAATAAAGATTTATGGTAGATTAAAGGCCTTCATAATATCAACAATGGATTGCTCATTTGATGAGAGATTTGATTAGGTAATTTTTTTTTGAAAAAGAATATGAGTTTACTAAATATATCAGGGCTGGCTTTGAAGAAGGGCATGGGCCATCATAAGTAGCAGTCCATCATTCCATCTCCTGAATGAATCATCTTTAATGTATTTAGGAGGTCCTCTCTAATTGTAGAGGTTGAGGCCATTGGTGGCATATATTCATGGATGGAGCCCAAATACAATCTCATCGAGGAACACCCTTGGCATAGAAATCCAGAGCTTTCTGGATTTTGATGGGATATGCTAATGAACACCATGAGCGACCAACTCCAAAGATAACTCCAAAGCCTTAGGGGTTGGGAGCAATTAATTTCCGCAAATGTCTTTCCTTGGGCTGTGGGTACTTAACCCTAGATCCTGCCCAATCCTACAGTCACGTGTTTTGTGAGCCACCAACAGCAGAAATCCAGATACGGCATTGCTACTTCTGGGTCTAGGGCAATTCCACCTAAGACTTAGGGATCTGGAGCTGAGGTAAGTACCACAAAATCCTCAAAAGGGGGACGGAATGCTGTGACCAGTCCTTTTGATGTGTGAATGTGAAAACCACGGTGAGAATCAAGGATTTAGAGGTGTTATTTATCCTGGTACCACAGAATCAGCTCATTAATCTCAAGTGAAGTGGGACAAATAGAGGGTCAGAGGAAAGATCACCCTCAAATGCTTCAGACTTGGCAAGACATTCAGCATTCACATCAGGAGAACACATTTTAATTGCAAAATCATCTAAATAAGCAAGGAAGAAAGAGTCAGAAGCCAACCATCAAAAAAAAAAAAAAAAAAAAAGATCTGAGATGCATATGCATTGGTCACGTTGAGGGTGTCTGTCGCCTATGACCAGAATTATAGTAACACAGCATTCAATATTCCGTCATCTCTCTGCACTTCACCTTTGAGACCTGCAGACTCTCACGTGCAGCTAGGGGGAAGTGCTTCCCACTGAAGGAGGGCCAAGCTCTGTTCAGATAAGCCACACCTCTTCAGTAACCACGACCTTCAACAAATAGACCCTGAAACCTCAGTGTCACCAGATGACAAAGGCACTTCACCTCCTCGCTCCCCACACCACCTTCTCCCCAGCCCTGGTTTCAGAGGTGTAGTTTCGGAGGAGACGCCAAATCATCACGCGCACAACACATGTTCAGACGCCACGGTTTCCTTACCACTGCTGGAGGCTTGCTGGGGCCCTGAGCATGCTCTGAGCAGGTATGAATTGGGGGAGAACTCCTCATCGGGGTTGGTGTCCATGATTTGATGGGAGGTGTTGCTGTCTAGCAATGGCATCTGGCAGCTAACGGGTGGAGGATTATGGGAGCTAGGCAGCTGAGCAGATGGGAGGAGGCTAGACGAGGATGTAGGTGGAATGGGACGACCTGGGAAAGAGGACAGAGGGGTCAAAGGTCAGCAATGAGTGTCATGAAAGCATCCAGAGAAAGTTACATTACAATCACCTCACAATACAAATCTCCAAAAAAAAAAAAAAAGCTCCAGATGTATTTTTTTGAGTGATTTGATGGTTTTTCCAAATGTCCAAATTCATACGATTGTAGTTGTGTATTTCAGAAAATGGACATGACAACAGAAGTATCCATCGACACAGCTGAAATGGGATCAGTCAGGAAGACATCCACTTCCTTCTGTCTTTCCTGCTATGGTCCTAATCGACGTTTCCACCATCTCTCAATAGACTAGCTCCCTTCTGTTCTCCCTGCTTTCACTCTTGCCACACACCTGTCTCTGACCCTTTGTTTCTCTCCCTTCTCTACAGCAGCCAGAATGCTATTTTACTGATAGACATTAGATCATATCACCCTGCTGCTTGGCACCTTCTGGTGGCTTCCCACTTTCTATAGAAAGAGACCCAAACTCTTTACACTGCCCTGCATGTCTCATCTACACTGGCACCAGCCGCCTCTTCCATCTCACCTCTGACAGTGGCCCTTACCATGCTCCACTTTTATTCTCCAGCCAATGTACTATCTTTATTTCTGTTGCTTGCACACATCACACCATTCCATCTTCAGAGTCTTCACACTTCCAATCCCTTCTAGTGGAACATTCTTCCTTATCTGCAACCTCACTGATACTCACAAGCCTGCTTCTTTTCATTCAAGCCTTCCCTGTTTGCCTTCTTGAGAACTGCCCATTTATCTGCTCTATCCTGTCATCCTGTTTAAATTTCTTGACAGCCCTTATGACTATTGGAAGGGAGATATGTCAACTTATTTTATTCACCCCTATGTCCTCAGTATCTTCCTAACAAACAGCATCTATTGAGTGAATGAACAGATAAATAAGGGAGACTAAAATCAAACTCATTAGTTTGGGGAAGAAGGGGAGGAGAGGCAGAAAGGGCGACACATTTGCATTTCAAAGAAGTGGCCAGTGCCACCATTGTCTGGTGGCTCAGATGGTAAAGAATCTGCCTGCAACGAGGGAAACCTGGGTTTGATCCATGGGTCAGGAAGATCCCCTGGAGAAGGGCATGGCAACCCACTCCAGTATTCTGGCCTGGAGAATTCCCTGGACAGAGGAGCCTGGTGCGCTACAGTTCACAGGGTCCCAGAGAGTCAGACAGAACTGAGCGACTAACTGTTTCTTTCACCACTGTCTTCACCATGTGGTTCTTCTGGACATCACTGGGAAATTTCTACAAGGACCATCTGCACCAAGCCATAGGGAGGAGCAGCCAGCCTGGAAGGAGGTGGGCAGTGTCTTGGAGCTGGCCTTCGGTCAAGAACTTCTCCCGCACAGAAGGCTGCTACAATGCCTCTTTTTCTGTGGCAGGGAGCTCCTCACAGCAGAACTGCTGAGTGAAGGTAACTGCTGTGTGGACTTTAACCTGATTCACCCTTATATCTTGGGGTCCTTGTGACTGCTTGCCTGCTGGTTTGTTCATTTGGAAAGCTCAGAAAAATGAGCCAAGAACAGCAGCCCAGGGGATATGCCCTGTCGAAAAGAGGGAAGGTATTAAGAAGGCAAACTCAAGAACCAGGTTAGAGTTTCAACTCAGGCAAGACATGCCCGAGGCAGAAGAAACCCATGTTCCTGCTTTTAGATGCACTACACCTGTGAAGGTATTTTCAGACATCTCATTATTGTTAAGTCACTCAGTTCAGTTCAGTTCAGTCGCTCAGTCGTGTCCGACTTTTTGCGATCCCATGAATCATAGCACGCCAGGCCTGTGTCCAACTCTTTGAGACCCTATGGACTGTAGCCCTCCAGGCTCCTCTGTCCATGGGATTTCCCAGACAAGAATAGTACAGTGGGTTGCCATTTCCTCTTCCAGGGGATCTTCCCGACCCAGAGATTGAATCTGCGTCCCCTGCACTGCAGGTGAATTCTTTACCACCGAGCCACCTGGGAAGCCCTCAGATATTACATCTGGATGTATATTTTTGTCATCGCTTTTGTAATTGTATTTCATGATCAGTTCCCCAGTGCATTAAATGTTATTGACAGATTATTTTGAATCAGTAAAATGTATAAGCATCTCCTAAAGGCACTCTGCTAAACATTGAAGATACAAAAGTAAGCAAGACATCATCCTTGCCCTCAGAGAGCTCACAGTCTAGTGAGAGAGGCAAGCAGTAAAATGCATCATTTCAGCAGCACATGGTAAAGAGCACGATGGTCCCATGTAAGAACATGCTTCTATGGGGGCCCAGGAAGAGAGACCAGGTTGAGGTAGGGGTGGAGGGTCAAACAAGGATTCTTGGGAAAGCTGGTATCCAGGCAATCTTCAAGAGAAGAGGAAAGGGGCTCCTGGTGACATGAAACAATGAACAACAGCACAGACACGTCAAACCACTAGCCAGTTACCCTTTTTGAGGATGGGAGTGGCAGAAAGAGATAGGAAACAAGGTACCCTTAAAGCTTAAATGTTAGGGTCTCGGTAACACAGTCGAAGAAGACTCATTCCTGCAGCAGGTCAATGGATGAATGAAGTTTGGTTTAAAAAATCCAATTCATTCATAACTTGTTCAGAAGCCATATAAGGCACGATATTCTTGCCAGATGCTCTGGCAAGGGTAGGCTGAATAATCAGCTTGTGATCAGAATCAGTACTCACATTTAATCAACGTGACTTCCCCCCAAAGCTGATAAAAATACTACCATCATCATCATCATTTTAACTGCTAATCTTTTTGCATGACTATCTGCCTCTCACAGCGCAATCATGATCAGTTCTATGAGGTTAAAGGATTATCATTCCCATTTTGCAGATGAGAAGACTGAGGCACAGCACAGTGAGACTGCACAGGCAGCAGGTGACAAGTGCCAGGTCTGCCTGTTCCCAAGTCTCCTCTCTTACCCGTCTGCATGCTGTTTGCCTAACCTGCATGGTGACAAAAATGGAGCAAGGTGACATACAAGGAGGGGAGGTGATGGACAGGAAATCATATTTCAGGTTTCCCAGTCCCCCATCCCAAGGCACTCTGGAGATTCCAAATGAGAAACACTGCTTTGAATAATCATTGATAGCAGCTATCAGATGGCAGAGTTCAAAGCTTTTCTCAAAATTCTGTTATGAAGTTCAAAGTGGCTTCTTCACAGCCATGCTACCCTCCACCTTCTTCAAGGCTCCTTGATGCAGAGGCAGCCTGACCAGGATACGGTGAAGTTGGCATTGACATCTACTTAGCAGCGAGGCAGTGGCAGGAATGGATTTTAACTCCCAATCAATAGGCTTTAAAGTTTGTATTATTGAGGCATATCTGAAGCTGCATGTTGAAGAACAAGGGTGGCTGGGAGCCAATTTTTAAATTCCTTTGAGTGGCTGAGGTGGAACTGAAGTTCAGGGGCAATTTTCCAGGAGCCTGATATGATAGTTGCTGTGAAATCATTCTTTACACGAACTTTTGGAAATTTTGTTCAGCACGAATTCATTTCCTAGAGTACAGACAGGACTGCTTTTTAATTTATACACATACAGACAATGGAAGAGCAGCCCTAACACAGTGCAAGCATGGGAGTTATTCCGGTCTATTAGAATATGTACTGTAGAATTAACTGATTCTTGTAACATCCATGCACCCTTAAAATCCATGCTTTGGTAGCTCCTTAAATTCTCTAGCTGGTATCCACTACTACTTGGGAAATTTCTCAGTCCCAAGATCTGCCCCCAATCAAATTGTGTGCTGTTCTCTATTTGCTATGTCATTTGCTAATTTTGTTCACTTATGCTACATTTTTCCCCATGACTATTCCAACTGACAGAGACCATCTGTACAGACACAAACAGGTTCCAAAGTACAGGGGAGAAAGCTGGAACTTACACAGGCTCACTTTATAGACCATGATTTCTTACTAAAATACTTAGTATGGGATGGGCATGAAACCAGGGGCTACGTCCTTACCCAGTTCCTACTTGATGCACTATGGGGGCTCCCTGACCCCCAAACTATTTTTGAAATTTTATTTTAAATGTGTATAGAGTCCACGGCAAATATACAGAAAACCAGGTTTCATCAATCTGTTAAAAAGCAAGAGGAAACATGCAAAGGCAGCAATGTGTCATTCATTAAACTCATATGGTCTTGATATGTGTGGGTGCATATGTGTGTGTGTTTTCTAAGATCCCCATGTAAATCAAAGTCTAATTATGTGTGAATGGATTCCCCATGACCTTAAAAGTGGGAAGTAAGTAAAATTTGCTGATTTTTCTGCTTTCAAATGAGTAAGATTTTGTGACAGTTTCAATTTGTAACATGTTTTTGGATTGAAAGACACATGGCGTGGGCAAACCACTTAAGGCACCTCTCTATGCAGCCTCTGGACCCGTCCCTGTCCTCACTCCATATAGAGAACAAGCCTGCCCCTCCTTGAGGAGTGGGCAAGCAAGGGAACTGTTATTTGTTCTCACTATCCTCTGCTGTGACATGAGCCCCAGTAAAGCTTAGCCTGAAAAAAAAAAAAAAGGACCCTATGAATTTTTACCTAACTAAAAAATTTATGACATTTGATTCTACTTGTTTGACTTAGTATGAATAGAATGCTAGATTTCTAATTAAAAAAAAAAAAAACAGATCTGCAACAAGCAACAAAGGTTTACTGTATAGCACAGGGCTTACTGTATAGTACTGTAGTCAATATCTTGTAATAACCTATAATAGAAAATAATTTCAAAAATAATATATGTGTATAACTGAATCACCTTGCTGTGTATCTGCAACACTGTAAGTCAACTATGCGTCAGTAATACATACATTTAAGAAAAGCCATGTAGCCAGACAAATCAGTTTCATGCTAGTTCTGACTGGTAGTGGCTGTTCAGAAGGCTGTGTTGAGAAGGATTCCGAGGACACCCTGGGCTCTGAAGGAAATAGTCGAATCATCAAATAGAAAAATCATGGATAAGGAATGACGGGAAAGGCAACATATCTTTAGAGTGCATTTGCCATCTACGCTCCCGCCCCTCATGCATCATCTGCTTCAGCCACATCTGAAAACCTCACTCCACACCATCTGTGGCTGAAGTCACCCTGCTTTCTCTCCCAATGTCTTGATCACAGCTCTGTCTTTCTTCTTACGCTGACTTGGATCCAACTCTAGTTCTCCCACCCAAGATTAAATGGCTACAACCTACTCTCCATCCCCAAAGCAGTAAATATCATCCGTGAAATTGCTGCTCTGCCCAACTGTTGCTAACACATTCACTAATTTATGATTGAGGGCATGTTGCAGATCAATTCCCCAAATTCACTTCCAACAAGTTCCTCTTTCGTTCAAAAGATTAATGGCTAGCTGATATTAAAATCTTTTGTGTAGACAATGCATAATTGATCTATGCAGGGATGGGGTGTCAGGATACTCGGTGGAGCAGAGACACACGGGTGGGAGAAAGTCAAAACAAAACAACACGAACATCATGCAGAACGATTACATATAAAAAATAAGTGAAATGACCTCATTATTAAATATACATGTGATTTCGCTTTGTGCTAAAAACTTAGCCAACTATGTTACATGCACTTTTCTGTTATAACATTCACAACTTCTCTGTGAACAAAATCCTATTATAATCCCCATTTACAGGTGAAGAAACTGAGGCTGAGATGGACTAACTTTCCTAATGTTGTACCAATAGCAGAACTGGCTGGGATTTGAACTCAGGTGTTCTGATGGCAAAACCCAAGCCTCAGATGGTTCCTTCTATGCTTTCCCACTTCCCACATTAAAGAAGAGAGATTGCTTTAAAAAAAAAAAAATGAACAGGGTATGAACCCCAGACTCATTGATCCTCTTCTGGAAGGCACCATAGAGGTCAGCCTTCTGCTGCTGCTGCTGCTGCTAAGCCACTCCAGTCGTGTCCGACTCTGTGCGACTCCAGAGACAGCAGCCTACCAGGCTCCCCCATCCCTGGGATTCTCCAGGCAAGAATACTGGAGTGGGTTGCCCTTTCCTTCTCTGAGGCATGAAAGTGAAAAGTGAAAGTGAAGTCGCTCAGTCCTGTCTGACTCTAAGCAACCCCATGGACTGCAGCCTACGAGGCTCCTCCGTCCATGGGATTTTCCAGGCAAAAGTACTGGAGTGGGGTGCCATTGCCTTCTCTGAGAGGTCATCCTAGGGGAGGTAATCAACTGGGGGCAGAAACAAGGCTCTTCCTGGAAATAGAGATCACACACAATACATGATTTGCAAAGAAAGAAAGCAATTCTTAAGTCAGAAACAAGAACTCCTCTGTGGTTTTGTAAATTTAAGCACTTAATAAAAATATCACTTTTGTGTTAAAGTTGAGGTTGCAAAAGGATGGCGTTAACAAAAGCAAAGCAGTTGGTCGAGAATTTAAACAATTGTCCTAATGACATTTCCCAGTACTTACTGTTTACTCAGATGTCTGACAGAATTATCCATTTCCCCTCAGATGTTTGGGATTTATGAAATCTCTATTTCTGACAGAGTGAAAGTGAGGTATGTGGGTATGTATGTAAACAGAAATAATTTCAGTGTCTGACACTGCGCCCTCCTTTTGTTGAGGAGGAAATGGCAACGTACTCAAGTATTCTTGCCTGGGAAATCCCTTGGACAGAGAAACCTGGTGGGCTACAGTCCTTGCGGTTGCAAAGAGACTGAGCAACTGAGCATTTGGTTTGTAACTGATGAATACTTGAGGAATGTGGCCCCACTTTCTTTGGATTTCCATGTGAACATCATTCTGGAAGATGGATCAGATCTTTTTAGCTCTACCTAGTTCCACACATGGAACTTGCAGAAGGCTGTTGGTGGGACAGCTCACTCGAGGTAGGGTGAGCTCAGGGAGGCACTGGGGCACGGGAGCCCCAGCTGCCACCACATCTGGGCCAAAGTACCCTGACAACTGCTCGAGGCGGACTCCCTGCCTCCAGCTGAAGGAATGTGGATGAAGCCGCTGCACATCTCTTCAGCTATTTTATGTGCTAAGAAAAAGACTCTGGACTTATCACATACCCTTCCCCAATTGTCAGGTCGTTAGAATAGGAAAAAGGAGTCCAGAATGGTGGTGGCTAAAAGACAAGGGAAGGGAAAAGCCCTTGAAAATAGAACAAAGGAAGGTCCGAGGACTACCATAAATGTCGGGGGAGTTTGTAATTTCCTTGGTTCTGTCTTGTCACAACAGAAATTTGAAGCAATGGCTGGACCAGTGTTACAGCTCCATGTTACAGCTCAGTTTTATTTAGAAAGTAAAGGAAAATACATCCTCGAGGCATGAGGGCATATCGGCCCAAAAGACGCAAAGAGAAGAGAGGCCCCCAGCCCAATTTTGGCTCCTCTTTTTTATATGTTTTTTTCTCCTCCCCCTGGGCCTGCCCTATGTAAACTGGGCTAGCCCGGAGAGCTGTTTGTTTTACCTGAGGTCCTCACTCTGGTTCTTGGACTTTCCTTTGTTCTATTTTCATGGGCTTTTCCCTTCCTTGTCTTTTAGCCACCGCCGTTCTGGACTTGCTCCTATTCTACCTACCTAACACAATGATCATAGGTAGTTAGAATAGCAGCACTGTCTAGAGACTCAGGGAGGTTAATAACAGAGCAGAACCAAGATTTGAACTTCAGCTTGTGTTTTACTGAAACTGTAATGGATTATTCCTAAACCTGGACTTGGCTCATGTTGAAATCCACCTGTTAATTGCCTTCATCATCCAACCCACCCCATTCTCACTTTCTACTCTGCCCTAAATGAAATCCTGATTCTAATGGATGTGATTATCCAAGAGTCTTGGGCAAATGAGGATCTCTGCCTTCCTGCTTACAGCATTCCTGTCTCGATACTGTGTAACCATCCTCAGTTCCTTGGTCCACCTGCTTTCCTCTGTCCTCCAAAGCCCAAGGCGGGAATGGAGAGGGCACAGACTTTGAAGCCAGGCTGACTGAGTTCTGCCACTTTCTGTGTGAGTTTAAGCAATTAACTTCACCTCTTTGGGCCTCTCTGATGACACGAACACTGATGAACACTGACTTTACATGCTGTAGTGAAGGCCAGAGATAATATATGTAAGGTGGTGTCTGACACCATGGTAAGTGCCAGGGACTCAGATGGAGACAGTGAAACTTGCAGCTTATTGGTTCCAGTTAGTCTGCAAGCACCTACTCTGTGTGCATGGCCATGAGATAGTCATGGGGTCTATCATTCTTCCCTCTTGGGTTGAGTCTGGTAGATAGTGAGCCTGGAACAATGTAGCTATCCTGCCAGTCCAGGGGAGAGGCTGCCTGAGAAAGGGGTATGCAGGGAGGACAGCAGAGGTGGGAGGGGCAGAGAGGGATACTCGGATGGCACTGTTAGGGTACTGGATTCAGCTAGGACTGAACCAACTCTGTCACCGAACTTCTCAATATATGAACCAATTCATTCTCCACCCAACCCTCTTTTTTTTGTTTTGTCTGGTTTTTTGAGTCACTTTGAGTTGGTTTCTGTCACTCAGAAGGAAAAGCATCCTGTCTAAACCTGGCTAGCAAGCCAAAGTGAGAATATGACTTGGTCAATACCATAAAGTTATTTAGTAGAACACCTAGAATAGATTTCAAGGCAGAAGACTTCCAGAATTATGAGACGTTCATGTTCTATAAGCTGATTCCCTTCTTGTTAAATCACGAGAAGTTGAACATGTTGGGTCCCAGAGAAACCATTTATGGCAGGGGGTACCTAGTCTATTGATATGAATACTATGGGCATCAGAGCATAGATGCCGGCCAATGTTGGTATCAATCAAGCTTATACTGCAGTAGCCTTCTGTCCTTGGCAATGGAGAAAAACTCAGATCACCTTCTAGCTGGACTGGGCCTTACAATAAATGTACCGATCTTGGAGTAGGGTGAGAGAATCACCCAAGACTCAATTTCTTGCCTGTGTCTAGATTTTAGAAAAGAACAGAGACAGTAGGTTCGATCAAAACTGTAGAATGCAAAGTGACCTCAATGAATATAGCATCTGAAAATTCAAATAGACATGTATATATGTGTGTGTGTGTGTAATTTTTACATCACATTATGTATTTATATTCCCCTGCTGCTGCTGCTTCTGCTAAGTCGCTTCAGTCGTGTCCGACTCTGTGTGACCTCAGAGATGGCAGCCCACCAGGCTCTGCCATCCCTGGGATTCTCCAGGCAAGAACACTGGAGTGGGTTGCCATTTCCTTCTCCAATGCATGAAAGTGAAAAGTGAAAGTGAAGTCGCTCAGTTGTGTCCGACTCTTAGTGACCTCATGAACTGCAGCCTACCAGGCTCCTCTGTCCATGGGACTTTCCAGGCAAGAGTACTGGAGTGGGTTGCCATTGCCTTCTCCGATATTCCCCTGCTAGCTGCTTATATTTAGTGTAGATGTTAGTCTAGATCAGTCATTCTTAATAGGGGTAAATTTTGTCCCTCCAGGGGACAACTGGCAATGTCTGGAGACATTTTGGTTGTCATAATTCAGTGGGATGGGGGAAGGAGAGGATGCTACTGACGCCTAGTGAGCAGAGACCAGAGATGCTGCCAAACATCCTACAATGCACAGGACTGTCCTCCACAACAAATAACTTCCAGCCCCAAATGTCAACAGTGTGGAAGCTGAGAACCCCTGGGTCAGCATGTGTGACAGCTTGCGATTAAAATCCTTTACGTGACATGGTCAATTTCTAAGTAGCTCCTTTTTTTCCCAACTGATAGAATTAGGTAGATATTGGAGAAGGAAATGGCAACCTACTCCAGTATTCTTGCCTGGAGCATCCCATGGACAGAGGAGCCTGGCAGACTATGGTCCATAGGATTGCAGAGAGTTGGACACGACTGAGGTGAATAAGCATGCATGCAGGTAGATATTAGAAGTAAAAATTGGATCCAGTTAGCTCTTCACCCAAGAAAACTTCAAGCAAATAAGTTTAAGATGAAAATGGGGGGATTTAAGTTAAAGAGAGGGAAAAGTTCCTCAGAGCAAATCTAATTTGTTGCTAAGAGACATTACAGTTGGCCTTTATCCAGAAGATGGGGAGACCTGCCTGTCAGTAGAGAGTTGGGTTGCCTTTACAGATATAAGAGATTCAGGGGAGAACATTCCAGCTCGGGTATAGGTAAGTGCATCTCACCTGAGGAATTTTCATGATGACCTCTTATGTCTTCTCAATGAGGCAGTATCAGCTTAACTGGGCTTGAGCTATTCCATATCAGGCCATTTCAAGTTTTTATTTTTACAGCAGAAGACCTAATTGCCCTCTTCACTCACACTTCACTGAACTCACTAAAGCCCAGTTAAGCATTTTCTCGAAAACAAATCGTTTTCAGATGGCCCTGGCAAAACTATCCTGATTTCACACAGGCCATTATACATAATTTATCGGAAGAGTGGCAGGCTGTTGGACTTGCCCCAGTTAAAGAGCCTCTTTCAGGAGCTTGAGCATGAACTGTCTTCACAGTTTGGGGCTCCATGCCTTTGAGTGTCATTCCTAGATCTCATGAACAACTTGCCTGTTTATATAGCACATCTTCCTGGCAGCACTGCACTTTGGAAGGTGTCAAATATAGATCGGGCTCTAGATAGAGGGGAGAGTTTATTTTTGAAGTAATATGATTTCTATAATTTTTCTTAATGCCAGCCCTTCCATATTCATGAGATGAAATGCAGTGAATCTGTACAGTTTCCCCTTTGGAGGACATAAATTCTATTCCACCAGAAGCAATACAACTCTTTACCCAAGGTAAGGGAGTCTCAAACACATTCCGACCACAAATTCCTAGTTCCTCGATACATGCATCTTAATTACATCTCTCAGCTTCTTTAAGATGAGATGGTATTATTATTTTGGTGATGTGCACTTGTGTGGATCAGTGCTGACTGATGGAACTCTCCGGGATGATGGGTATGGTCTATGTCAATAATGATTAATGCATGTGAATACCGAACAACTGAAAGGTGACTACTGCAAATGAGGCAGTGAATTCTTAATCTAAGTTCGTATAGCCACATGTGGCTGTTGGCTACCATATTGGATGGCCACCAATATGGTGTATAAGTCTAGCCTATGGTTCTAGCTTACCACTAAATGGTATCCCTCACTCCTGTGTCTCTCTCCTCCATTCAAGAGCCAATATATTTCTGAATATACAGATTTGTTCCTGACATCCTCCTTTACTTTCCCAAGGCTCCTTAGTGCCTATGAAATATAGTTCTAACTCTCCCATGGAATTATCTCTTCCCAGATGCTCTCATGCCCTATACACATCAGAGCACTGGGATGACTGAATATCCATCTTCCCCTTCCCTCCTTCCTTATGTATGGAAGTCATTCCTTTCTCTTTGACAGTTTCAACCTTCTCCTGCAAACCTCCTGGAACACTCAGCTTAAGCATCATCTTCTTTATAAATCTTCCCTGATCACCTCACCCACTGGTTACCCAGGACATCCTTCTATCATTGTGTTTGTAATATGTTAACATATTTATTTTTCTACATGTCTGGCTCATTCATGAGACTATGATGATTGGGTAGAAATGAGGGATCCTGGACCTCTGTATCATGGTACCCAGTTCAGAGCCTGTACACTGTAAGGAGTGGTGCTATTGGTTGATTATAACAATTTATGCCACAAATATTTATTGCACATGTGTCAAATGCACCACAGTGCTGACTTTACTGCTGGATGCTGTTTCTATTGGTCTTGGGTTTTTGGTGCCTCTCAGTGTGTCAGTATTTTGCTAAAAAGAATTTATTCTGATTTTAAATGTATGTTTTTCTTTTAATCAAGTAGCTGGTACATTAAGAGTTGGATCATAAAGAAAGTTGAGTGCCAAAGAATTGATGCTTTCAAACTGTGATGCTGGAGAAGACTCTTGGGATTCTCTTGGACAACAAGGAGATCAAACCAATCAATCCTAAAGGAAATCAACCCTGAATATTCATCAGAAGGACTGATGCTGAAGCTGTAGCTCCAATATTTGGCCAACTGATGTGAAAATCTGACTCACTGGAAAAGACCCTGATGCTGGGAGGGGTTGAGGGCAGGAGAGGGGGGTGACAGAGGATGAGACGGTTGGATGGCATCACTGATTCAATGGACATGAGTTTGAGCAAACGCTGAGACAGTGAAGGACAGGGAAGCCTGGAGTGCTATAATCCACGGGGTAGCAAAGAGTCGGGCATAACTTTAGTGACTGAACAACAGCAAAATATTCAGCTACTGCTTCATCTGGTGCTCAAATGAAGACACAGCAATATGCAACAACCTTGGAGGGAAAACTTAGTGCTTGATTTATTAACAGGGACTATGTCAGTTGCTAAGATGGTGCTTTCTAAGGAATTCTCCACGGTGGTGGTGTGACTATTTTTTGGCTTGGCTGGGTTGACCCCAGAACCTAAACCCTGTTTACGATGCACTCCCACTCTATAATTATGAAGGCTTCCTATCCCAGGTCAGAGGAGTGACCCAATACTGTCCAAGAACACAAGAAAGAAAGTGAAGTCGTTCAGTCATGTCCGACTCTTTGCAACCCCATGGACTGTAGCCTGCCAGGCTTCTCCATCCGTGGGATTTTTCAGGCAAGAATATTGGAATAGGTTTCCATTTCTTTCTCCAGGGGGTTATCCCAACCCACCTGGGTCTCTCACATTACAGGTGGACTCTTTACTGTCTGAGCCACCAGGGATCCCAAGAACAGAAGGGGCAAGTACTAAATGCAGTTCCTACGGTGTCACAAGTAATACACAGAACATACACTGGGCTGTTTTCCAGTCCTCCTGTAACCTACATTATATTCGCATAAGAGCTTATCTGGGGGGAAGCTTTTAGAGAAAGACTGAAAGAAACTGTATGCCCATGACAAAACTTAACTTTCAAAAGGTTTCCTTAGGAAACATCTTCCATGACATGTAGGAATCCGTCTTACTTTTACGTTCACTCCTTGGGTTCATGGACATATAAGACTACCAACTGCTAAGAGTCGCTGAGCTCTTATAATGCACCAGGCATAATTTCCAAGCCCTTAAAATATATTATACTTAATCTTATAACAATCCTTTAGGGTAGGAAATATCCGCATTGCAAAGGACAGAAGACTGAACTAAGACAGGATGGGTTGTCTCCTTGGAAGAACTTGAGCTAAGGCTCTAGAGCTTTTAACACTGCATAGGGAATGACAATGAAATTCAATTAACCATTATAATGACAAAGTACCCATCACTGATGTGACAATATGATTGGCAGTGGAACCAGACTGAAGTTTAACTTAGCTCTGCCACTGAATTGCTGGGTGAATTTTGGCAAGTCACTTAACTTTACTGTTCTCAAATGCCTGATAAGCAAATGTATATAAAAATACAGATCATTCTAGGCACTGAATGAGATATTTATATAAATGTTCTGAAGTAAAGAGTAAATATTATCATCCATCAGAAGGTGATGAGAGAGATGTCCTATTCCCCTTTTCCAGGACATTTTGAGGATTAAATAATAACATATATGAAAGCCCAATGCAAATGGTACAGTGCTCTACACATGGTAACTGTTTTTGCTCTCATTATTGAAGCTTTCTTTTTCAAAGGCTTTGTTTGCAGACAGCAAACAGTTCTCAGCTCAAGTCTGTATTCCGCTCTGTGTCTTTGAGACAGCAAAGATAAAACAAGGGATCTAGGTGACAGATGCTTGAACTCTGTCATCTCCCTGTTGCCTACTCAGACTACCACCCACCCATTCCTCATGGACCACTCCTTGATAAGGTGCTAAAGATTAGATATCGAAGGAATAACCACCGATAGCCAACAGAAAGGCTGAAAATCTCCCCCTCAAAGAATTTAGAAATGTTTGAAAACTAGAATGGAGAAGGTAAACTAGACCAGTACTAAGTCCAGCTTGTTAGGAGACCACAGATTAGTTCATTAGTTCATTCTTTCCTCATATAGTCATTTCTAAGTCACCGCCTTGGACATAAAGAATTCCCAGTAGTAGTACAGTTAGAGTGAGGAGGCCACGGCTCCTATTGTGGCTACCTGAGGGCTTGCTAGCTAAGGGATTTACAGCAAATGACTTACCCTCAGTAGGCTTCAGTCAATGCATGCAATCAGTTCAGTAGAGTTCAGTTGCTCAGTCACGTCTGACTCTTTGCTACCCCATGGACTGCAGCACACCAGGCCTCCCTGTCCATTACAAACTCCCAGAGTTTACTCAAACTCATGTCCACTGAGTCAGTGATGCCATCCAAGCATCCCATCCACTGTTGTGACGTTGTCCTCCCACCTTCAATCTTTCCCAGCATCAGGGTCTTTTCCAATCAGTCAGTTCTTCACATCAAGTGGCCAAAGTATTGGAGTTTCTGCTTCAACATCAGTCCTTCCAGTGAATATTCAGGACTGATTTCCTGCAGGATGTACTGGTTGGAGAGTCCAAGGGACTCTCAAGAGTCTTCTCCAACACCACAGTTCAAAAGCATCAATTCTTTGGCACTCAGCGTTCTTTACAGTCCAACTCTCACATCCATACATGACTACTGGAAAAACCATAGCTTTGACTAGACAAATCTTTGGTGGCAAAGTAATGTCTCTGCTTTTTAATATGCTGTCTAGGTTGGTCATAACTTTTCTTCCAAGGAGTAAGCGTCTTTTAATTTCATGGCTGCAGTCACCACCTGCAAGTGATTTTGGAGCCCAGAAAAATAAAGTCTGACACTGTTTCCACTGTTTCCCCATCTATTTCCCATGAAGTGATGGGACTGGATGCCATGATCTTCGTTTTCTGAATGTTGAGCTTTAAGGCAATTTTTTCACTCTTCTCTTTCACTTTCATCAAGAGGCTCTTTACTTCTTCTTCGCTTTCTGCCATAAGGGTGATGTCATCTGCATATCTGAGGTTATTGATATTTCTCCTGGCAATCTTGATTCCAGCTTGTGCTTCATCCATTCCAGTGTTTCTCATGATGTACTCTGCATGTAAGTTAAATAAGCAGGGTGACAATATACAGCCATGATGTACTCCTTTTCCAATTTGGAACCAGTCTGTTGTTCCATGTTCAGTTCTAATTGTTGCTTGCTGACCTGCATACAGGTTTCTCAAGAGGCAGATCAGGTGGTCTGGTATTCCCATCTCCTTCAGAATTTTCCACAGTGTGTTGTGATCCACACAGTCAAAGGCTTTGACATAGTCAATAAAGCAGAAGTATATGTTTTTCTGGAACTCTCTTGTCTTTTT
>NW_011495049.1:5840290-5845570 GCF_000754665.1 Bison bison bison | reverse complement strand
GTATTAAGTGCAGCACTTTCACAGCATCATCTTTTAGGATTTGAAATAGCTCAACTGGAATTCCATCACCTCCACTAGGTTTGTTCATAGTGATGCTTCCTAAGGCCCGCTTGACTTCACATTCTAGGATGTCTGGCTGTACCCACTACCCAATCCCTCTTGGCCAAGTTCTAGCACTAAAGTCAAATCATTGTCATCATCACTGACATGTATTGAGTTCTTATTGTGTGCAGCTACTGCACTAAACAACTGCATAAGTAGCTTAATGAATCATTAATTGTCCTATTTTATAGATGATTATCATTCCCTCTTACAGGCAAGGAAAATGAAGCAAAGAGCGGTTAAGTAACTTGACTTTGAATTCCAGGATATCTGGCTCTAGGTGAGTGATCACACCATCATGATTATCTGGGTCATGAAGATCTTTTTTGTACAGTTCTTCTGTGTATTCTTGCCACCTCTTCTTACTATATTCTGCTTCTGTTAGGTCCATATGATTTCTATCCTTTATTGTGCCCATCTTTGCATGACATGTTACCTTGGTATCTCTAATTTTCTTGAAGAGATCTCTGCTGCTGCTAAGTACCTTCAGTCGTGTCTGACTCTGTGCGACCCCATAGACGGCAGCCCACCAGGCCCCGCCATCCCTGGGATTCTCCAGGCAAGAACACTGGAGTGGGTTGCCAATTCCTCCTCCAATGCATGAAAGTGAAAAGTGAAAGTGAAATCACTCAGTAGTGTCCAACTCTTAGCGACCCCATGGACTGCAGCCTACCAGGCTCCTCCATCCATGGGATTTTCCAGGCAAGAGTACTGGAGTTTGGTGCCATTGCCTTTTCTGGAAGAGATCTCTAGTCTTTCCCATTCTATTGTTTTCCTCTATTTCTTTGCATTGATCACTGAGGCAGGCTTTCTTATCTCTCCTTGCTATTCTTTGAAACTCTATATTCAAATGGGTATATCTTTCCTTTTCTCCTTTGCTTTTCACTTCTCTTCTTTTCACAGCTATTTGTAAGGCCTTCTCAGATAGCCATTTTGCTTTTTTGCATTTCTTTTCCATGGGGATGGTCTTGATCCCTGTCTCCTGTACAATGTCCATAGTTCATCGGATCTAGTCCCTTAAATATATTTCTCACTTCCACTGTATAATCATAAGGGATTTGATTGAGGTCATATCTGAATAGTCTAGTGGTTTTCCATACTTTCTTCAATTTAAATCTGAATGTGGCAATAAGGAGTTTATGATCTGAGCCACCGTCAGCTCCCAGTCTTGTTTTTGCTGACAATGCTACTGTACTATTAGATAACACTTCCTAGTACTTGGCAATGTGAAGACGTAGTCTTAGCCACAATTGAACCCATATTCCAGTGGAGGAGACTAATACTCACTTTTTGAGCATTCACAATGTTCTAGGCAATATGCTTAGCACACATCATTGTTTGCAACTTACTAATCCTTTCCAACAATATTATCTGGAAGTTATGATAATTATTCCCATTTTACAGATGAGGAAACTGAGGTAGGTAGAGTTCTAGTGGCTGGACCAAGGTCACACAGTAAGTAATGAGCAAAGCCAAGATACTAATTCAGATCTCTATGATTAATGATCAAATGGCCACAAAGAGTTATTGCAACATGAGTGAGATAAAGAGAGAAGAGTAACTAGAATCAGCAGGGAAGGCAGATTAGAAAGTGTAGCACTGTGGAGGTGACAAAACAACCTGTAGGAAGTTCTCCTTCAGCTCTAAAACTCCACAATTTCTAAATATCATCTATTGCCCCCAGATAACAAGTACAGAGATCAATAATCAGGTCAAGATCACAGGTGAGGTTGCATCCTAGCTGAAATTCACAACCTGACTTCTACCTTCCCCATCATCTCCCAGCCTGGCTTCCTTTTTTCATGAAAGTCAGAATGAATCTTCACATTTCTCTTTTCAGGTACTGCTGGGTCCTGTTCTCTGAAGGCTCATTTAGAATACTCACCAGGGGAAACTATGCTTCCATGCAGACAGCTGAAGACGTGAAAAAATGACCTTCGAAGGGCAGAAGGAAGCATTAAGGGGGAGAAAAGAGGAGCACTGACTCCACAAGTTGGCATAATAATCACACTGACCATATACCCTAGCCACATGTTTCTCAGTCTGAGGATTGCATGCCAAATGACTGATGCGTGTCTGAAATCGCTACGCTGTGGTTGAAAACACATGGAAAGGGACATGTTTCAGACTTTCGACAATACACAGGCATCCTTGTGGCCTGCCGGACAACGAAGATGTCCCCGTTTAGCTCATGAGAACTTATCTTGTGTGCGTGCATGTGCCCATGCGCACAAGAACACATTCTTAAATTAACTGGAGTCAGCAAAATTAACATGCACCCACGGGGCACTGTTGGCCAAGGCTCTATTTTCATAAATAATGCCTTTCTCGGCTTCTACAAGCCTGTTTGAAGACCTGCAGTGCATCCTGGCTACAATTCAAAGCCCACCTAATGAAAGCACCTCCACTGTCAGCAATGTTAATGTCACTTTAAAGAGTGTGAAATGTTGCTAAATGTGTCAGGAAACAATTAGATAACATAAGAGGCATGTTTTCTCAGTGCACAGAAAAATATATTATGCAGACGGGAGATAAACGCAAAGTTTTCTGAGCTCCGGCATATTCAGCACTCTCACCCCCTCCCCCCGCGTCTCTTTTTAATCCAACAGAGAAATTGTTTGGCAAGGCTCAGCCCTGTTTCAAATACTTGGAGAAGGGAGAAAGGCCTGCTTTGCCTCTGACTGTTGTCGCTTGAGCCCTGTGCTCTCAGGCTCAGCGAGATACAAACAGTCTTCCACTCAAATTAAATGTGTGCTCTCCTAATTAGCATTATAAATACAGGTTTCTCTGAGCCAGAGTTGATAAAATTACAGTGTTGGGCTGGAAAGGAACCGGCAGCTCTCCCATGCCGACACAATGGCTGCAGCATTTGCCCAGCTAGAACAATGCCTCCAGGACCTGCCCCCATCATCAGAGGTCAGCCTGGGGAAGGAAGGTAAATGCCAAGCGAGCTGACATTAGGACAACGGCAGGGCCCAGATGCAATCTCTTCTTTGTATGTGATGGTATAAGGTTTGGCTTCTAAGCTCTGGGGAGAATGGTTCTCACTGCAAAGTGTCTTTGTAGAGTTTTGTCACCTCCACCACCTGTGGGGTTCCGACAGGGGCCTGGTAACCACAGGCAAAGACAGACAAATGGATTTTTCCTATCGCCATCCAATATCGCTGTCCATGGTCCTGAAACATCACTGAGCTCTAGGAAATGGTTGCTTCTTTCTTCCCAGCCCTCAGATGCCTCTGTCCAACTTCTTGGGGAATTCTGAATTAGCCAAGGGAATCGATGGAGGAGAGGAGGAAGAGAATAATTAAAGAGAGATGAGGGCAGAGACTCGGGAATAGGCATAGCTACTAAATGATTGTCAGGCGGTGAAAAAAGGAAATTATTTGTTTTGACATTATTTTCAAATAATCACAGCTGCTAAGAAAGAAACTAGTGCCAACCTGGGCTGAAACGCAGCGAGACTTAAGGTAAGTGAGGAGTTTGCATGTCAGGTGATGCAATGATGTGCAAGGCAGGGTATGAACATGGCAGGGCAACCCCATCATGGTGGAAGTGATGTGACTGAAGTGTCAGTATCACTAAGCAAAAATTCTCAGGATTTTTCTTTTCTTATGAAAACATGCCACACTATACAGGCAAAGAACAAAGACAGTCACAGGGAGTAGTTCATGTTTGTTTTGCCATGTACACAGTTCTGCCATGTTACGTGAGTCTCATAAGTAGGGGGTAAGGTTGACTTTTTCCCCAAGAAAAAGAAATGCAAAAATGCAAAGTGGTTGTCTGAAGAAACCTTACAAATAGCTGTGAAAAGAAGAGAAGAGAAAGGCAAAGGAGAAAAGGAAGGCCATACCCATTTGAATGCAGAGTTCCAAAGAACAGCAAGGAGAGATAAGAAAGCCTTTCTCAGTGATCGATGCAAACAAATAGAGGAAAACAACAGAATGGGAAAGACTAGAGATTGCTTCAAGAGAATTAGAAACACCAAGGGAACATATCATGCAAAAATGGGCACAATAAAGGACAGAAATGGTATGGACCTAACAGAAGCAGAAGATATTGAGAAGAGCTGGCAAGAATACACAGAAGAACTGTACAAAAAAGATCTTCATGACCCAGATAATCATGATAGTGTGATCACTCACCTAGAGCCAGATATCCTGGAATGCAAAGTTAAGTGGGCCTTAGGAAGCATCACTATGAACAAAGCTAGTGGAGGTGATGGAATTCCAGTTGAACTATTTCAAATCCTAAAAGATGATGCTGTGAAAGTGGGGCACTCAATATGCCAGCAAACTGGGAAAACTCAGCAGTGGTCACAGGACTGGAAAAGGTCAGTTTTCATTCCAATCCTGAAGAAAGGCAATATCAAAGAATGATCAAACTACTGCACAATTGCACTCATCTCACACGCTCGTAAAGTAATGCTCAATATTCTCCAAGCCAGGCTTCAACAGTACATGAACTATGAAATCCCAGATGTTCAAGCTGAATTTTGAAAAGGCAGAAGAACTAGAGATCATATTGTCAACATCCATTGGATCATCAAAAAAGCAAGAGAGTTCCAGAAAAACATCTACTTCTGCTTTATTGACTATGCCAAAGCCTTTGACTGTGTGGATCACAACACACTGTGGAAAATTCTTCAAGAGATGGGAATACTAGACCACCTGACCTGTCTCCTGAGATCTGTATGCAGGTCAAGAAGCAACAGTTAGAACTGGACATGGAACAACAGACTGGCTCCAAATTTGGAAAGGAGTACATCAAGGCTGTATATTGTCACCCTGCGTATTTAACTTACATGCAGAGTACATCATGTGTAATGCTGGGGTATATGAAGCATAAGCTGGAATCAAGATTGCTCGGAGAAATATCAATAACCTCAGATACAAAGATGATACCACCCTTATGGCAGAAAACAAAGAAGAACTAAAGAGCCTCTTGATGAAAGTGAAAGAGGAGAGTGAAAAAGTAGGTTTAAAACTCAATATTCAGAAAACTAAGATCATGGCATCTGGTCCCATCACATCATGGCAAATAGATGGGGAAATAATGGAAACAGTCAGAAACTTTGTTTTTGGGGGCTCCAAAATCACTTGCAGATGGTGACTGCAGCCATGAAATTAAAAGATGCTTGCTCCTTGGAAGAAAAGCTAAGACCAACCTAGACAGCATATT
>NW_011495049.1:5815164-5840110 GCF_000754665.1 Bison bison bison | reverse complement strand
AAAAACTGATGCTTTTGAACTGTGGTGTTGGAGAAGACTCTTGAGAGTCCCTTGGACTGCAAGGAGATCCAACCAGTCTATCCTAAAGGAAATCAGTCCTGAATATTCATTAGAAGGACTGATGTTGAAGCTGAAACTCCAGTACTTTGGCCACCTGATGCAAAGAACTGACTCATTGTAAAAGACCCTGATGCTGGGAAAGATTGAAGGCAGGAGGAGAAGGGGACGACAGAGGTTGAGATGGTTGGATGGCATCTCCGACTCAATGGACGTGAGTTTTAGCAAGCTCTGGGACTTGGTGATGGACAGGGAAGGCTGACCTGCTGCAGTCCACAGTGTCATAAAGAGTCGGACTTAACTGAGTGACTGAACTGAACTGAAGTTTGACTTGCTGCTTATCTTCTTTCCTTTGCATCTCTTTAGAAGAGCTATCTAGTTATTTCTTAGTCTTCCCCGGAGACTAGTAAAATTTATAGAATGACCTGGAGAAAGTCAGAGAAAGCTTTGGCTTAAGGCCATCAAAGGCTAGCTCTACAAGGAATATCAGAGAGTATCTGGACCAACCATTTCACTTTGCTGATAACAAAATTGTGGTTCAGAGAAAGAAAATGGCTTTTCCCAGAACATGCAGTGAATCAGTGACCCGAGTCCAAGGTCCAAGTCCAAGGTCTGTCCACTAAATCACACTACTATTAATAATATTCAAGTTGAAGGATAGGTAGAAAAACCAAAGTTCAAGTTCTGACAAAGAAATCAAATTTCATAGCAAATCATATTAATGGGCTACAATTTTACCATTCTACTGCAAAAGGTGTAAAATAGGTACTGACCCCTCTTCCTGAAGTGAAGCCCAGCACATAACATTACACTCTTATTTTCCAAACTGTGTTCTTTGGAACACTGGGTTTTCTTAGAATATAAACATGTGACCCAGGTAAAAAAGGGTTCCAGGACCAAATGGTTTGCACAATAGGAGATACACAGGAGAAAAGAGCCTCGGTGTATGCTAGGCTGGTGTGATCATATCTGGACTGGCTGATCTATTCCATTTTAGGCTGACATCATCTAAGAGCCCAGCTGAGAAACTGGACTTGGCTGGGGGAGGATATTCAGACTGATAGGTGTTTTAGAAATCATTTAAAAGGTTATAGGCCCTGCAACTCTTGAGTCTGGAAAAGAGGTAAGGGAAGATGTAGCAATCCTGAAATAATACAGCTATGATTCATGGAAGAAGAAGTGAACTTTTATGAATGAATTCAGATGTCAGTGCTCAGAATGATTAAAGTTAAAGGGAGGAGATTAATCTTGTTATCTGCTGTAGTTATTTTTCCCTCCCTTTATCTAAATTCTACCTAGTATTATGATTCCTTAGGCACGTACTTTCTCATTCTTCTTAGAGTGTAATCTACTCTTCCATTCATTCAACACATATTTACTGAAAAACTACTATGTTTCAAACTGTCTTCTAGGCCAGAACATTGCTCCAGGTAGTTGTTCAATCCACAATACTCGTGCTGTTGTTTTTAATCTTTCCATGTCCCAAAGCACTTGCTCATGCAAAGTGTTTAATACTACTATTGGATCAAACAGAGACACTAGGCAAAGAGTTTTCTAACAACAGTTGCTAGATAATATCATAATCTGCAGCCATGCAGGTAATAAGCTCCCCATCACAGAGATTATTATTTAAGCAGTCCAGATCAGCCCTGGTCAGCAGACCATAGAGAGTGTTTCATGTTTAGTGAGAAGTGGGCTTACAGGCCTTCTACATTCAGCTCCAGCTCGAAATCTCCATGATTTTAGGGGTGTTCTTGTCACTGTCCCTTGGGGTAAAGGAGACAGAGGATCATTTAGAAGGTATCTCGAAAGTAAGGGGTCTGCTCCAAGTGTCTCCCCACCCCATCAGAAGTCAGAGACACATCTGTCTTCCTGCCTTCCACATACATGAAAATGTTTAGTTCCTAGCTGAAAATTGAGACCTGTGTAGATTCAACACATCTGGAGAGGACCTTGCTTTATTTAAAGGAAACGTGTCACTGTGCTGAAGCTCAAGCTCACGTTAATTATAACAAGTGTGATATTTGGCCAACCTTAGTTCCATGATCCAACATTTGCACTTGATCAGTTTCCAGAGCTAGATGAGCACCTATAGCCATTCACAAAGTAATAACACTTTTTCCTTTTACGAGAGCTTTCATCTGTGGATCTCAAAGCACAGGGTAAACAGTGATTAACGTTCATTTGGGAAGTGAGGATGCATTTGCTTCACTCGTTTGGCAAGGGAGGTGTGGGAGGGGCTGACCGGTCAATGCTCGGGCAGAAACTGGCATGCTGGGCTCTCTCTTCCCACCTGTTTTTTTGTTTTTTCTATGATCACAGTAAACAAGTCACGTGGTTTATTGAAGCCAAAAGTCAGCAAACGTGTACCTAAACTAAACCAGTTTCTATGCAGAATAAGAGGCTATGTGGAAGATAAAAGCACAAGTAGGGAATTCCCTACCCTACCTTTCTTTTTCTCCCTCCGGTGCCTTCTCTCTTTCCTTTTTTCCTTCCTTTCTTCCCTCCCTCCCTTCCCCCTTTCTTCCATTTATTCAACACAGATTCTTGTGTGTGAATGAAATGCAATGCAGTCTTTCATTTCAACACATGAAATGAAAAGCCAAAATCTTTGCCTTCTTAGAGTTTATACTCTGGTTGGGAGAGAGGAAAACCAACAAAGAAGTGATAGCAAAAATAGTAATAAATTTTAAAAAACTCAACAAAATACATATTTACAGGTACTCATATACAAACACAAGCATAAATGTGTACATGTATAAGAGGGCTACAGGGGAAAATAAGAGAAGAGTAGAAAGACCAGCGAGAGGCAGGGGAGGGCTTAGGAGGTGGTGCTAACTTAAGTCAAGGCCATCAGGGAAGAGCTCCCAGTTAAGATAGTGTTTGAACAGGTATCTGAAGGAAGTGAAGAGAGGGGCTCTGCTGATACCTAGGAGGAAGCGCATCCTGGACACGAGGACCAGCACTGACAGAGGCTCTGAGTTAGCAGTATGCTTGGTGCATCCAGGAAGAGCAGCAGGGTAGGGAGCCTGGAAAGCGATGACAGATGGGGACGAGGGAGGCCCGACAAGCCGCCGTGAGGTCTTTGGCTTTCGCGCTAAGCCGCTCAAGACTTCTAAGAGAGGAGTGACCTGTCTGGTGCATGCTTTAGCAAGATCACTTTTGCTGCTGTGTTGAGAGCAGACCTAAGGAGGGGTAGGGCAGAAGGTGGGAGATCCATTAGAAGGCGACATAATAATCCAGGTCAGAGATTATTGGGGCTTGGACTGTGACAAAGATCAGAACCTGGAGACATTCTGAAGGTAAAGCTGACATGTTTCACTGGTGGACTAATGTGGTTTAAAGAGAAAGGAGGAAATCGACGATAATTCAGCTTGTGGCCTGAATAAGCATGGCGTGAGTCCTACCACACTCACTTATGGAGGCTATGTTTTGTTTCCACACGTAGCGTAAGATGAGAGAGATACCTGGATCGAAAACCATTCTCAGTGTTTGAAAATGTTGCTAATTGCCGCCTAAAATACACTTCTCAAATGGATAGGCAAAATTGCTATTTTATTCACAATTTTAAAAAATATATTTCCCAGGAAGAAAGAGGTACAAAGAGGTCTTTCAGATGTTCCGAAACAGTACTTACAAGGTAGACATCTTTTATCCAACTTAAGAAAATCTAATAAAATCTAAGCTGAGAGGGTTGAACTTTCACCTTTGTCTGGCCAAGGTGATGCTACTCATGCCTTAGAGTAAAAATTTCTCAACCTATTACAGAGATAGGAGTGGTCCAGAAAATAAGCTATTTTCTCCCTGCAAACTCATATTCACATGTGGTACACAGCAGTACATTAATTTGGTCCCATTCTTTGATTTCTCCTTTAACTTGACCTGATTTTCTTGCAAGCCTCAGGCACAGTTAATTTGTAGTGAGGGGTGTGTACATATATCAGAGAATATGTATTTGTGTGTGTGTGCCTGAGTAGATGCGGACCTTGGTTGAAATATTAATATAGCACCTTTTTATTATTATTTATAGGAGAACTATATCTTCAGGGCTTTTAAAATAAAAAGAAATGGAAGATAGGTGATGTGAAATTATTTTTTTACTGCTCATACCCTTTGGTTGATGTATAAATAATACAAATGAAATAGTAAACAGCATTAAGGGTACAATTATTGAGTAAAGAGAAATGTAGATTCACAACTGTACAAAGTTCTCAGTTGTTATGATAGGGAAGAAGTTATTTATGTAAAGCGCCATGAGTTTTTAAAGTCTTATTTGAATTATTCTATCACAAAACTGGAAGATGAATTTCTATCTCTGAAGTTGAAAATCTAAAGTTTGGATAGTAATTGGCCACAAACATACAACTTCAGTCTGCACAGAGTAAGTAAGAAGCAAAATGTGATAGTCTGTGGAGTGAAACAGTTGCTTAATTGGTTCTGAGTGACCCGCCGCTGTAGCCAGCATGCAGTATTAATGGTGGAGACACTGCTTAAACCTTTCCAGGAAAACAAACCAAGTCCTGGAAAGAACAGCAAACTACCTCCTTAAAACAGCAACAAAGGAAACATCGCCAGAAAAACCCACGTCAGAACCATCTACTTCAGAGGACGTTATGAGGGAAATCTCTTCTCCTCAAAGGGAGCCTTTATTCAAATGAACATCTCACTGCTGTAATCTCCCATAGGGTTATTGAATCTTATTTATTTAAATTGGCTGGTCGTCCCCTGAGAGTCCTACCAGTGGAGTGATGCAAAAACTCATTAGTCCCATTTTATTTTTAAATTCCACGGAACAGTCTCAAACAGAGCACGATCACTTTCTCAAGTGTTCCCACTGAGGAGCGTCATTTGCCACAGGATGTGCAGCACTAAATCATAACGCCCATCACTCAGACAGAGGCTTCTGTCTGCTGACTTGCCTGTATCGCTTTGTGGGTAACAAATCCAGCTCCAAATGACACCTCCTATCAAAAATTGACTTACCACAGCAGGGCACATGTGCTCCTTTTTGTCTAATTCTGCCATTTCTTAAATTCTATGAGGAGGACCCAAAACTTCAAAATCCATGCTAAAGGGAGATATAAAAGAGCCGATCACTCACATTTGCTTTCTAGAAGACTCACACTCAGCTTATACAGTAGAGGCATGAAAGCAAAACAACACCAATTATCATTAAGCCCAGATGTAAAGAGATCAAGGCACGAGCTAACAATTGGGGGCTGTCAAATGTTAAAACCACTAAATTCTCGTCTTGTTAAATCATCTGATGGCCGTTTCTTCTTTAGTTAAATAGGAATAAATAATAAAAAACAATTTACAACTAAAAGATGCTAGTATTTTGCAGCTGCTGAATGTCTTTGGGGGAGATTAGGTTCTATAATGAGGAGATATAACCATCATTTTATAAAAGCTGTTGCTGTCTTGGGAAAAACACCACCGAATACGATTAGAAAAAGGCTTTCCTTCATGAACCTATTACAGTCATGCACTGATTGCCTGGCATATGCTTAATGATATCTTCATAGCTGAAAAACAATAATTTGTTACTGTAAATCTTGATATAATATATTAAGTTCAACTGTGCTTTTATTAGTTCTGCCTTTGACTTGAGTGCTTTAAACTTGCAAAACCTTACAGAAGTTGAAAAGCAAATCAGCTACCTGCAATTTTAGCACAGATCCATATATTTCCCAATAGCTTAATTAGAAGTCTTTCTCAAATACTTTAAATATCATATCAAGCATCCCTGGCTTCTGATTCTCCATTAAGAGTATCAAGGATACGGTAATGGGGTAATGAGAATTATGGAGTGGGGAAAATCCTGTGTGTAGTATAGACAATTAGTATATTAGGTAACAAACAGCCAACATTACTATTCTCCTTATTTTTAAAAATATCAGAGGGTCAATTAAGACAGTATTAACTTATGTTATGCTAATGAAACTTTTCTAAAAGAGACAGTAACTCCTTGGCTTTGATTTCTTTCACCAGAGAAATGAAGAGAGGAGGAAGGAAGGCAGCACTTCCATTTCCTTCACTCGTTCCCCACCTCCCTCCCAAACAAGTCAGCTGTAGGAGTCTCCAGCTGTCCCCTGCACAAAGACCTAAGCAAGTCTTGACCCGAAGACTCCTTTTTGCTGCTGCTGCTGCTTCCCACAAAGACAGACATGGCCTCAATCAGAGCTTAAGCCCAAGAAGTTTTTTTTTTTTTTTTATTCCTTATAGTCAGAAGTCTACCCTTGAGCACTGGTATTGTTACATTCAAGCCCAAATCCGAAGCCTTGCAGGGAGACTTTTTATACCTTAAAACAAGAAGATGAATAACGCCTAGAAGGGAAATAGATAACAGGCTCTTTGACCTTACCAAGCATTTCTGTAGTGTCTGACACGATAAAAATCGTTGCTTAATATCTTGGGTAACCAGGGTAAATGTGGATACAGATATATACATATTTCTTCATTATATATATATATTTTAAATCTATGACTATACACACAAGCATTGTCTTCTCATCAAAGACAACTCCATAGCAGGACTCAGAATTCGTGAGCCACAGGACAAACTGAGATAAAAATGGCTCTGACTCTCATAGTTTACCCATCTACCAACACCTAGCAAATGATCACACTGATCGATAAGCCCCTCCCCCCAGTTGATCTTCTACTGACTCCAAACAACATAATGTCCAAGGTGGGAAATGGAAATCTCCTTGTAGGCAGACACATGGCCTTGTATGTCAGCTTTAAGGCTTTGCTCTTCGTTGCTGGGTTCCACAGAGAAGCTCACCTCCCGAGATTCAGACAACAATTAGTAATTCATTCTAAGAGTGATAGTACTAGGTGGGAAAGATCACACCTTTGTGAATGAAGATGAGAAAATTCAGAGTTGTAATTATTTAGCATTTTTAATGCCAAACCTCATCTACGTCACACTACGGAGAGCTGCAATTAACTCCTTTCACGCTAACGGGTAGGGGTGGGCTCGGGGTAGCCACACGAAGTCAGCCCTTGGCGACCAGCTGAAGGTCCGTTTTCCTGCTTTCTCTTCAGAGCCCAGGTGCTTTGGCAAAGAGTTTGTTTCTCTTAAATAATCACGCAAACCTTACCTTTGTAGACCCTTATCTTCTGGAATAGCCCCGTCCCCCAGAAAGTTACTTCTTGGGCTTTTCCTGGATTCTATTTATGGCTTTGCTTACTTTCAGAAGTGAGGTGACATCTTCTTTGGGTTACGTGTTAAGGAGGAAAGAAGTTTCTAGTTTTAAATGTCGAGGTCAAGGAAAGAGCTCCATCATCTCTCTCCATCACATGACCTAGCACAGCACCGAAACCGTGACTGTCCCCTAAGTCCTAGCAGAGTTCCCCTCCTCAGTGAACCCCTCCACGCACAGCGTCGCTCAGCTGATAAGAATGAAAGCGGCAGAGCTGAGTGGTTTTCCCACCAGCTGGCCTCATGCCTACACGCAATATGGACGAGTCATATAACATACGTGGTGAACACCGTGGTCCCCAGCATCATCCATAACTTAGTTGGTCCCTGCAACCTGTGACTTGTTACCTTGCACAGTAAAAGGGAAAGTGCATATGTTCAGGATTTTGGGTTGGGGCGATAAGAGGGAAATAACAAGGCAGCAGAAGGGTCAAAGTTCACAGAGAGGTAACCACAGAAGCAAAGGTCAGAGTGACATCAGGAGGGGGCCAGGAGTCAAGGGATGCAGGCAGCCTCTAGAAGTACAAAAGGCAAGGAAAGAGATTCTTCCCTAGAGCCTGCAGAAGGAATGCCTTCTGTGGACACCTTGATTTTAGTCCACTGAGACTGCTTTTGGGCTCTCACCTCCAGAATTGTAAGCTAACAAATTTGGGCCACTGGGTTTGTGGTAATTGGTTAGAGTCCTAAAAGGAAACTAAACGTGCAATGTGGCTTTAAAAGAGGCCTGTTCTATGTGGTCTGCCTGGTCCAGTGTCAGGACCACCCCCTCCAGGGTGCTGGGAACGGGCTAGAAGGGGGACAGATGTCCAGCCTGCTCCCAAATTCCACCACCAGGGAACCGAGCTCTGTGAGAGCAGTCAGATCAACAACAGAAATAAGGCTGACACAGAGAGTTGTGGCAAAAAGTCACCAGTTAGTGAATCAACGAATACCTTAAAAACGACCCAAGAAGGAAAAGTGCATGGGCAGTTTTTTAGTAATCACTCTCCAGAAAATGTTTTAAGAGCTGGGGATTGCTGTTTACACGGGAGAAATACACAGGTCCAGGTCTGTTCCTTGGTTCTAATGCTTTTCTCTGGAGTATGGTCTGCCCTGCGGTGGGTCACTGGTCTTATCTGGCATGCATACATACACACACAGACACACACTCATATACACGTATACATATGTATTTTTTAACCAAAACTGTGTTTTTTTAAAAATTGAATTTTAATGCCTTCGATTAAAATATACACTCTTTACCAGCATGCGTGTATGCTCAGTTGCTCAGTTGTGTCTGACTCTTTGTGACCCCATGGACTGTAGCCTGCCAGGCTCCTCTGTCCATGGGATTCTCCAGGCAAGAATACTGGAGTGGGTTGCCATTTCCTCCTCCAGGGGATCTCCCTGACCCAGAGATTGAACCTGTGTCTCCTGCACCTTCAGCATTGGCAGGTGGATTCTTTACCACTAGCACCACCTGGGAAACCCTTACTTTACCAGAGACCTCACCATTCTCTTTTACTTACCTCTGGCTATTTCATCCATTCATATTGTCTAGATGGTCCTTAGCAGAACTTGAGTCTTCAATCCAGGTTAAGATCTATGGTCACTTTATTATGCATTTATGATTTAACACTCTGAAGCGAGTCTCATGGCCCATCCAGCACTCATGGCCTATTTAGCCATCTATTCTGACCCACCAAAGTCTATCACTCTGCACATTCCTAGTGATAAACCACAGGGCTGCTTTGTTGAGAAGTCCTGTAGGTTCACAGAAAAACTGAATAAGGATACAAAGAGTAGTCTTGGCACATTTGTAGGAAACATAGTACTAGAGTCAAAAGTGTGTATTTTGGACATGAGAATGAAGACACAATGAAGGCTGAATCACTTAGCTAAAATCTAAGAGGGTAAATATAAAGTTCTTCATAGAGGATAAAAGAACAGAAGAAAAAAACCTATCAGGTCCTAGATGGGAAAACAGGATTCAACAGGAGCACATATGAAACAACAGCTCTGTTATTAGCACTGATAGACATGTTTGGCCCAAACAAACCACTAAGAGAAGTCAAGGTTCTGAAGACACCATACTTCAAGTTCTGCACTAAGACAGCACATGCTCAAAGATACAGTAACATTCCAACATGACGCTGTAAACTGCAAGATGTTTGTAAGAAAATGGCAAGATGGCTCTGGGGAGTAAATTCAAGTCAGGTCAAAGTCTAAAAGAAACTGAGGGACTTCCCTGGTAGTCCACTGGTTAAGACTCCATGCTTCTAACACAGCTGGTACATGTTCAATCCCTGGCCAGGGAACATGCTGTGCAGTGCGGCCAAACAAAAAAAAAAATTTTTTTTTTTTTTTTAAAGAAACTAAGATACTCAGCCAGGAGAACTAGAGACTGGGCAGGTAGGGTTTGCTGTGCACAAGAGCAAATTTAATCCAGTCCATACCATCCCACCCTGTAGAGGAAGGTTGGCATTTATTTGTTTACAGAGGGTAGAAAAGGGACCAAGAAATAAAGAAAGTAAGGGGGAAAAAGTCAAGCCAAATAGGTTGGATTTTCTGATGAACTGACTAGTATCCACATGAAATGATATTTCTTGTGTGGGAATGAGTTCATCATAAATGGAGGCATTCAAGCAGATATTAAACGGCCCTTGGTGGTGATGCTAGAGAGGAAATCCAAGTGTGGGTAAAAATGGAGTAAGATGAGTTCTGTGGTTCAGTCCAAAAAGCCAGAGTCTCTGAAACCACGTCCTTATTGTCTTCAAGATAACACACAATTTGTAATGCAGATCTTATCGAAGTAGAAAGGGAAAAATTAAGTTCATTTATGTGGAGCAAAAGATGCCACTTAGGAACAGTCCAAAGAGGCTTTCTCTGAAACCTAGCCCTGGGAATGTGGTTTATAAGCATACCCCGGGCTATTAATTTTTTAATAGAAGAGATCCAAAATACCCTAGCATTGTTTTCAGTGTTACTTGCAGCATTTTACGCCGTGGCATCATCTGTTCTCAACCTTTCAAAACATTCTTGGCATCATGTAACCACCACCTGAGCATTCTAAAAAAGACTCCTAGCACTTTCAGGCTACTTGGGGTGAACTTTCTCTAGTGATCCGAGTGCTGCTGACAGGTCAGAGTCCCTTTCCCTCTTGTTTCTGACTCAGGATAATTTCTAAATCCAAGGATTTGCCAGTCAGGCCCTGTGGATGGATGCATGCAGATGGAGAAAAAAGCTGACTGCAGGGATGCCAGATTCAACACTTTTCTAAGTCGCTGAGCGGTCCTGAGGGTATGCTAACATTTTACATTTGTTCAGCCAGTCTTCACTGAGGGCTGGCCACGTGGCAGGAGCCTGCTTAGATAGGAGGACCAAAGCATGAAACCAGGCATGGCCTGTGTCCTCGAGGAATTCACACGTTTGCGAGGAACACAGACTGGTAACTATGTGGCTGTTTTCAAGGTGGTATCTGCTCTTCAAGGCATCTGCTCAGCGTGGCGGGAGAACCCAGAGACAGTGCAGTGAACTCTCCCTGGGAAAGGAGGGGCTGATGACAACTAGAGACCACTAGAGATGGTTTAGGAATGAGACCTTGCTAAGTAGTTGGTGGAGGGAGGCGAGTGAAAGAACAAGGCTGGAAGGAAGGCATGTATGAAACCTAGGTGGGTGGAAAGAGGCAAGAAGAATGGCCACAGGAGCAACCGCCAGGATGAGCTCTGCAGCCTCTTCCTTGTCTCCACTGAATACTTGTTGGTGTGTCTGTTTCTACTGTGAAGTGGGGAAAATGGAATTTCAAGAGCCTGCCTTCCAGGGCTGCTCTGAAAACAAAAATGAGATAGCAAGGGAGTATTTTGGAAAAGGTTAAGGGCGGTAAGTTTAAGCTGAAAAATCACAAAACTCTGCATCTCTACAGTTTAAAGCATGCAATGTCTGTCTGCCTGTCTGTGGCATAACCTCAAATGCTTTTAGCGGGGTTTATATTGTCCAGTTCACTTCAGGCCCTACACTCTCTTATTTCACATACATGGAATTCTCCAGGCCAGAATACTGGAGTGGATAGCCTTTCCCTCTCCAGGGCATCTTCCCAACCCAAAGACTGAACTCAGGTCTCCTGCATTGCAGGCAGATTCTTTACCAGCTGAGCCACAAGGGAAGCCCATTTCATATGCCAGACTGCTTCAAGCATCTCTGTGACCTGCCTAAAGCCAGAAAGAATACTTTAATAGTAAAGGGGTCTGTGCAAGATAATATGGGAATCGTGGACATTTTTTGAGTCTGGATCTTTCTTGTGGAGAGTGGTAAAGTGATATATTGTTCAGAGTTGCAACATCAATGAAGGTGGTTAATAAAATAATACCTAATTATTTCAAAGATTCACTTATATTTAATATATTATATTTTGAAGTTATTTTTCACACAGCCCTCTTAAATAAAAATATCATTCCTACCCAATCAAGAATGGACAAAGGTCTGAAAAATTCAGAGAGAGAGAGAAGGTAATGATGGGGAGGATTTCTACTTGAAAAATATAAAAAGAAATTTCTACAACAACCTTTTAATTTATATTACACTGCTAAAGGGAAAATAAATTTTTACCTAATCTGCAAAAAATGGCAAACAAGACTGAAAGATGACCGCTAGATGGATCTTTCTGGCAGGCTGCCCACTACTTGATACAAATTATAGTTGAATTTATAGAAAGAGGTGTAAAGAGGGGACTGAGAAATGACAGACATTCACTAATTCGGCATGGTGGAAAGAGAGACGGGGAGGGAAAGTTCTAGAAAAGTAATGCTAGTGGGGAGAGGGGGCATGGAAGAAATTGGGAGACTGGAATTGACACATACACACTACTGATACAAGATATAAAATGGATAACTGGAGAACATACTGTATAGAACAGGGAACTCTAGTTAATACACTGTGGTGACGTGAATGGAAAGGAAGTCCAAATGGGAGGGGATGTATGTATATGTATGACGGATTCATTCTGCCGTACAGTAGAAACTAACATTATAAAGCGACTATACTCCAGTGGAAATTAATGAATGCCAGTACTCTTGCCTGGAAAATCCCATGGATTGCGAAGCCTGGTAGGCTGCAGTCCATGGGGTCGCTAGGAGTCAGATACGACTGAGCGACTTCACTTTCACTTTTCCCTTTCATGCATTGGAGAAGGACATGGCAACCCACTCCAGTGTTCTCGCCTGGAGAATCCCAGGGACGGGGGAGCCTGGCGGGCTGCCGTCTATGGGGTCGCACAGAGTCGGACACGACTGAAGCGACTCAGCAGCAGCAGCAGGGGACAACTAAAAGGGAATGAAACACTGAAGGGGTAAAGGTAAGAAAAACCTATGCAGGATTTTTTGGCCACTCTCAAATCTCTAAAAACAAACTCACATATCTAAGAACTGCCAATTCTTGCCTATGATGAGATAAAGCCAATTAGATCCATCACACCAGAAGAAGATCATGGGAAGTGGGTGGAAAGGAAACTCCTGCACATGAGTTTGTTTGAAACCTATTGTCAAGAGGAAAATGTCTGCCAAGCAATTTCCTATATTGCAGTGGAAGATGCCAGCTTGAAGCTGGTACACTGCTTCCCCTTTTCTCCCCCAATTCAAAAGCCGTTTACAACGCATCCTGGTGATTCAGACCAAAAAATTACCAAATCTGAGAAAAGCACAAAGCTGTGTAGGAATCTGAACTTTGTTTATACAATTAGGAGACACTCACGTGTACATTCCATAAATGACAAGGTTCCCGCAGCAAATTAACAAGAACAATTTTCCCATCTCAGGAGCTGTCAAGATGGGCCCTGTTGGCCAATTTATCTTACTCTAGCACATCTCTGGTGCTTGTCAATCAATGCGTGAAACATTTGGTGCTGATTGCCATTTTTCTCTCCACTTCCTTTCGCCTCTTGTACTAGGCAATTTACTACAAGTCAATCAAGGTCGGAGCCGACCTTGTTTAAATAAAACACTGTTGAGCTCTTTTCACACCAACAATTTCAAAGACAGAATGAGCCGTATCTTTTACATTTACACTTATACTACCTTTCCCCTGCCTCACCAGTGCTCTTAAAATGTCACACTGGAGTTGTAAGTCATCAGTATCCACCACAGTGGCTGAGAAAACTAGGTTGAAAAGTGGTGAGGAAATGTATGTTTCAGATACATTCCTTTGCTGCTAATGATTCACCAAGCCAAGAGCACTCCTGACTGTCTAGCTATCACTTGTTGCTGTTTAGTCCCTCAGTCATGTCTGCCTCTTTGCGACCCCATCCCATGGACTGTAGCCCTCTGGCTCCTTCATGGGATTTCCCAGGCCAAAATACTGGAATGGGTTGCTGTTTCCTTCTCCAGGAGGTCTTCCCAACCCAGGGATCCAACTCAAGTCTCCTGCATTGACAGGTGGATTCTTAACCACCGAGCCACCAGGGAAGCCCCTGGCTACCACTACTGCTGCTGCTGCTGCTGCTAAGTCGCTTCAGTCGTGTCCGACTCTGTGCGACCCCCCACAGATGGCAGCCCACCAGGCTCCCCCGTCCCTGGGATTCTCCAGGCAAGAACACTGGAGTGGGTTGCCATTTCCTTCTCCAATGCATGAAAGTGAAAAGTGAAAGTGAAGACTTTCAGTCGTGTCCAACTCCTAGCGACCCCATGGACTGCAGCCTACCAGGCTTCGAAATCCATGGGATTTTCCAGGCAAGAGTACTGGAGTGGGGTGCCATTGCCTTCTCCAGCTACTACTGGTCAGCCCTAATTTGAGACGGGGTCACACAGCACAAACGACGTATCCCAGATCATCAGCACTTGAGAATCCAAAGGTGCAGCGTTAAGCTTTAAGTGTGTGCCCCAGAGATCAAGTCCTACGGTTTAGAGGGTTTTGGTGAGAGTTCCTATTGTTATCGAGTAAAGCATCAACTTGTATTACTATTATCATTATCATTCATATGGAAGGAGAAAAGTGGAAGAAGAGGCAACTGAACATATTTAACTTCTTAAAAACAACCTGTTCCAAGGTTTGGCTTTCAAAACCTTCTTTTGCTTGCAAACCTTTTATAATCTGTATTTTCCTGAACAAACAGGGCTCTGGTTGTTTAGTAAAACAGAACTTTGGGGTCCCTCCCCAGCAAATGTTAAGAATATACACTGAAATGAGGCCTGGCTAAATGTGATTCTTAAACAAAGTAATACAATGGGACAAATATAGAATTTCTTGAAAATAGCAACATGCAGCTTCCCTGCTAAAGTAGTACTACGCTCTCAAAACAATGAATTAGAAATGGATGCTTTTAAGTGTCTACTATGTATATGTAAGGCCCAATTTAGGCATTTTTCAAAAGTGTGATTTCTCCCATTTAAAACTAAAACAAGCAAAACATTCTCAAATTCTCAGAGCCAGAACGATCCATCTCTATTCTTTTATGCCAACAGGAGTTCCGCTGGGTTGAAGCATATCTCAGGGTGCCACGATCTTACTGTTTGTTAGAAGGCACTGCTGATGTAGTCATTCTTCCACGTGACAGCTATTCATTGTCTATTAAGCACCGGGCACCACTGAGGACACATGGGGGTCAAAACTGACAGGGTCTCTGTTCCATGGAGCCTAGAGTCAGGTCAGGGCCCTGGATACTAATGAAATCATCCCCCCAGTAAAAGTATTGGTAGAAACAGAGGTTACTGCTGTGCAGGAGGCATTGGACGTGGCCTAAAGCAGGCTGGGGAATCAGGAATGCTCCCAGAGCATGTAAACCAGCGAATTCTGCCTGACAGGAGCTTACTGTTCAGCCCCAGTGCCTTGCATGGAAGTCCCAGGGGTACAGACTGCACATAGTCAAGCTCAGAAGGACCATATTTAAAAGATCCCCAAAGAACTGGAACACAAAAAGGTCCATCACCATAGGCAGGAGTTCTGCTCCTTAGATGTGAACAATATCATTCCCCTGTCTAACTTCATTAAGCCAAACCCTTGGCTTCCTTTAGACCACAGTGGACAGCAATGCCCTGCCCCTTCCTGGTATCAGATGGCAGCAAGAGGTCTGTTCCACCACGCGAGTGAGACAGCTTAGAGCCATAAGCAGGAGATATGTTGGGATGAAAGAGCTGAATCTGGTCAAAAAGGATTCATGCTTCTTTTGGCTAATCAACGTGCACAATAAAAATTAACTGCTGAGGAGGGCTCCTGGGTGCTGTATTTAGGGTCTATTTCTTGCTCTGGTGCCAGTAACATGGGTGTGTTCCATATGTGGAAAATTCACTGTACTGTACATTTATGATATATGGTGCTGCTGCTAAGTCGTGTCAGTCGTGTCCGGCTCTGTGCGACCCCACAGACACCAGCCCACCAGGCTCCTCTGTCCCTGGGATTTTCCAGGCAAGAATACTGGAGTGGGTTGCCATTTCCTTCTCCACATATATATATATCAGACTTCCACCAGACTTCCCTGGTGGCTCAGATGGTAAAAGCGTCTGTCT
This sequence comes from Bison bison bison, assembly GCF_000754665.1. NCBI lineage: Eukaryota > Metazoa > Chordata > Mammalia > Artiodactyla > Bovidae > Bison > Bison bison. Next base: position 5,824,375 of record NW_011495049.1, on the reverse strand, counting down.
ACAAAGCGGGAGACCCAGGTTTGATCCCTGGGTCAGGAAGATCCTCTGGAGAAGGAAATGGCAACCCCACTCCAGTATTCTTGCCTGGAAAATCTCATGGACTGAGAAGCCTGGCAGGCTATAGTCCGCGGGGTTGCAAAGAGTCGGACACGACTGAGCAACTTCACAACAACAACAATATATATCAGAAGCTTTTATTTATAGTAAAACTTCAATAAAATGTTTAAAATGTCATAATCAAAAAAGACAAAGAAGAGCAAAGGAAACATTTGAGATTAAAGGAGACTGAAAAGACACAAAAACAAAGTTGCAGGGTGTGACCCTGAAATGAATACTACACCAAGAAACAAGAGCTATAGGGGCAACTGATAATATTTGAATATGGACTGAAGATTAGATTGTTTTCTATCAACGCTAATTTTGTTGTTATTGTTGTTGTTTGGTTTTGGTTATTTGTATTGTAGTTATGTAGGAGTGGAGGCTTCCCTGCTGGCTTACACAGTAAAGAATCTGCCTGCAGTGCAGGAGACCTGGGTTTGATCCCTGGGTCAGAAAGACCCCCTGGAGAAGGGAATGGCTAGTATTCTTGCCTAGAGATTTCCATGGACAGAGGAGCCTTGCGGGCTACAGTCCATGAGGTCACAGAGAATCAGACATGAGTGAGCAACTAACACTTCCTATGTAAGAGCATCTTTGTTCTTGGGAAATACACACTAAAGTATTCAGGGGTCAAGGAGCTGGATGTGGGAGCATTTTATTCAACTGACTCAGGAAAAAAATGCTCATAAGAAAGGGGGGTTTGGGGGCAGAGAGGGATGGGGAGAAAGAGGAGAAAAGGGACAAAGAATGAAAAAGCAATTGACAAATGGGGCAGACATATACAAGTGGTGAATCTGGTAATTGTGCTCGAGTGGTTCTATTTTTTCCTACAGTTTTAAAATTGCATCAAAAGTTAAAAAAATGAGGATGACAACTTTAAAGAAAGTTAACTCTTCTTTAAACGAATGACCAGCATGCTAGGTGGCGCTTGGTTGCTCCAATAAATTGAGTGTTATGTACAAAGAAAAGTGAGGTGGCAAGGTTGCTCTGAGCGTTCAGAGTCACTGGCACAATTACCCCTCAAATGGAGGCTGGGAAAACTTGACAGTTCCCTGGGCGGACATGTTCAAACCAGACTGACATAGTCTGATAGACCAAAGGTTCTTTTCTTTTTCTGACATTAATTCGCTTGTGATCAGTAGCAACAGTGAGTACCTTATCTTGAGGTGGTCCTTAACAGTCCACGGTATAGTTGTTGCCGTTTCCCTGATTCTGTGTTTTCTCTCTCATGATTATATCTGTTGTTACTGTCTGTCTCTTTCAAGTGCTATTCTCTTTTTAGACTAAGCACGTTTTAGAGGCTTAATGAGGCTTCTATATCGTTAGCTGATTTATTGTGTCCTCAGTTAATGTAGGGGTGGGAGAGGAGTGAGTGTAGAAGAGATAAGTTGGTCCAGGAGGTGCTAAGCTCACACAGTTTGTATCAAGTTCATTCTTATGTGTGTAGAATTTGTTAAAGAGTGACATTCAGTTGCAGCAGAACCCTTATGGGAGAAACACACTGGTCGGTTTTCATGCCTCCTGTCCTTTCTCTCCCATTGTAATAGGGAAGACCAAACCTGACTCCATAGCTTTTGCTTACAGTTAAGAACGTGGCCTGTAGGCCAGTGCACTGGGATGACCCTGAGGGATGGGATGGGTTGGGGAGGGATGTGGGAGGGGGGTACAGGATGGGGGACACATGTACACCCATGGGTGATTCATGTCAATGTTTGGCAAAAACCACCACAATATTGTAAAGTAATTAGCCTCCAATTAAAAAAAAAAAAAATGTGGCCTGTAGCCTGAAATGTACAGGAGAGCCCATTCTCAAGACTCTGACCTTTAAGAGTGTAGCATTTTCCCATTTATACAGAGATAAAAAAGTTGCAGAACAGAGAATAACATTTGTCATGTTGGGAGTTTATAGGAATACCATGACCTGACCTATGTGGACAGCTGTAACAACAAAGGATTCCCACACCAAGAAGTCTGCAACAACCAACCACACCTCTCCTTCATCTTGCCTTTAAAAACGCTTTGCTGAAAACCTTCAAGGACTTTGGGGTTTTGAGGGGAACCACCCATCTCCTTGCACGGCCCTGCAACAAACCTTTCTCTGCTCTGAGGTTCCACGTTTCAGTGTGTTTGACTTCACTGTGCATTGGACACATGAACTTGTGTCTGGTAACACCAGAATTTTTAAAGCATCATTATTACAATTGCACTCATCTCACATGCTAGTAAAGTAATGCTCAAAATTCTCCAAGCCAGGCTTCAGCAATATGTGAACCATGAACTTGCAGATGTTCAAGCTGGTTTTAGAAAAGGCAGAGGAACCAGAGATCAAATTGCCAACATCCACTGGATCATCAAACAAGCAAGAGAGTTCCAGAAAAACATCTATTTCTGCTTTATTGACTATGCCAAAGCCTTTGATTGTGTGGATCACAATAAACTGTGGACAATTCTTCAAGAGATGGGAATACCAGACCACCTGATCTGCCTCTTGAGAAACCTGTATGCAGGTCAGGAAGCAACAGTTAGAAGTGGATATGGAATAACAGACTGGTTCCAAATAGGAAAAGGAGTACGTCAAGGCTGTATATTTTCACCCTGCTTATTTAACTTATATGCAGAATACATCATGAGAAATGCTGGGCTGGATGAAGTACAAGCTGGAATCAAGATTACCGGGAGAAATATCAATAACCTCAGATATGCAGATGACACCACCCTCCTGGCAGAAAGTGAAGAACTAAAGAGCCTCTTGATGAAAGTGAAAGAGGAGGTTGAAAAAGTTGGCTTAAAGCTCAACATTCAGAAAACTAAGATCATGGCATCCGGTCCCATCACTTCATGGCAAATAGATGGGGAAACAGTGGCTGACTTTATTTTCTGGGCTCCAAAGTCACTGCAGATGATGACTGCAGCCATGAAATTAAAAGATGCTTACTCCTTGGAAGGAAAGTTATGACCAACCTAGATAGCATATTAAAAAGCAGAGACATTACTTTGTCAACAAAGGTCCATCTAGTCAAGGCTATGGTTTTTCCAGTAGTCATGTAGCACTGAAGAATTGATGCTTTGAACTGTGGTGTTGGAGAAGACTCTTGAGAGTCCCTCAGACTGCAAGGAGATCCAACCAGTCCATCCTAAAGGAGATCAGTCCTGGGTGTTCATTGGAAGGACTGAGGTTAAAGCTGAAACTCCAATACTTTGGCCAACTGATGTGAAGAGCTGACTCATTTGAAAAGACCCTGATGGTGGGAACGATTGAGGGCAGGAGGAGAAGGGGATGACAGAGGATGAGATGGTTGGATGGCATCACCGATTCAATGGACAGGAGTTTGGGTGGACTCCGGGAGTTGACGATGGACAGGGAGGCCTGGCGTGCTGTGGTTCATGGGGTCGCAAAGAGTCGGACACAACTGAGCGACTGAACTGAACTATGGGCAAGTGGGTAGTTGGACTGACCTTGAAAAATGACAACTTATGAACTAGGTAGATAATTCAATCTATTCCTTGAGCTTGGAAAATGTTCTTGTCACTAAAAAAACAGGAACCGTCTTCTAAAAGAAACTATAAACATTGCATGTGCTCACTGCTAATAAGGAGAATGATTTCACTATCAATGGAAATTAAGCCATTCTAAGAACACGGTGTCACATATACTTTATATTTTGGCCTCAAGTCTTTAAACACACAAGTGCTCACATGCATGCACCCACACATCTTTAATTTTTTAAAATAAAAAATTGGTTAAAAATCTGTTTCTCAGGTTCGATCTAACCTCTTTGTATTTCTTTCTTAAAGCTATGATGCCTAAGTTTTCAATGCTAGCAAATGTTATATGACAGGGCCACCGATTTACTGCTCTGCACCCTTTTTAATTATGGATGGATGAAGGAAAATTTTACTGAGGAAAACAATAAATCACCAGTGAAATTATTTGTTAGTTGAATGAGCTGTATAAACAGTTGGCTTCAGGGCAGAGATTCGTCTGGCATCTTTTAAGTTATCCCATATTTTTCCTCTCTATTTCCACATTAAAAGCAGGACTGGGCCTTGCTGGAATCAGCTGGGGATATTGATGGCTCTGAAAAGAGGAGGGAACAAATAATGACCTCAGAGATGTGAGTGCCGAATACAAATACTTTTGGTCAGCTTTTAACAATAATAGGTGTTTCCCTGGTAGCTCAGATGGTAAAGCGTCTGCCTACAATGCGGGAGACTGGGGTTCGATCCCTGGGTTGGGAAGATCTCCTGGAGAAGTAAATGGCAACCCACTCCAGTATTCATGCCTGGAAAATCCCACGGACTGAGGAGTCTGGTGGGCTACAGACCATGGGGTCACAAAGAGTCAGACACGACTGAGTGACTTCACTTTTAATAATAATGAAGACAATACAGGTATACTTCATTTTACTGTACTTCACAGACATTGCATTTTGTACAAATTGAAGGTTCGTGGTAACTCTGAATTAAGCAAGTCTACAGAGACATTTTTCCGGCAGCATTCGTTCACTTTTGTCTTTGCGTCAAGTTCTGGTGATTTGTGCAATATTTTAAACCCTTCACCAGCATAAAAATGATTGCAACTTGTTGCAAGCTCAGATGAAAGCTTACAGTTTTTAGTAATAAATTATTTTAAAATTAAGGTATGTACATTGTTTTTTTAAAGACAATGCTATTTCACACTTACTAGACTACAATGTAAATATATCTTCTATATACACTGGGAAACCAAAAAGTCATAAAACGCACTTTACTGCAATACTCACTTTATTGTAATGCTTTGGAACTGAATTCACATCTCCAAGGCATGCATGTACTCAGAAATCCTTATTGACAGTGTACTGTATGCCTAAGTCATTTCACTTAATTCTAACAACAACCCTATTTCCCTCATCAACAGCACCACCTTTAACCTAGAAAGTGGCAAATCAAATCTAGAATTCAAGCCAGTTTATGACTCCAAATTTTGAGCTCTCAGCAATCAAGTGTCTAAAAATTTATTTCAAGGAAACCACACTTTCTCAAAAAAGTCTTTGTTTATTATTTAAACTTTAAAAAGAAAGCCCAAATTAGCCCTGGAAACCCTGGTTTGTAATGCTATCTTAAACCTCTACAACACTCTTTCTGTTTAGTTGATGAAGGAAGGAGATTTTCCAAGGCCTCTTCAAGGAAAGCAAGTTTGAAACAAAGTCTGCAAAGTGCCAGCTGAGATGAGAACCACAGAAAAATGGGCTAGGGCTGGAGTTTCTTGGGGACATGACAGAAATAAGAGTAGTAAGAGTTAGTTTCAACTTGAAAGTGTGGGCTGTGTCAGGACTGACAACTAACTGTTGCTATTTTTATAAAAATGTCTCCATCAGAGTCACCAGCAGATGCTGAGCCCTGGAAGCTTCTATGTAGGAATTCATTTAGCACCTACCCTTCTCTGATGTCCCTGAATGTATCTCAAAAGTTATGAAGAATCGTGGCCACCTGGAACAGATTCACAGCAATAGTACCAACAGTTTCCCAGTTGAGGACACATAACTAGGCTCAGACTTGCTCAGTCCAGCAGATGGGCTGCCCCACAGTGACTTTCATAAAGATTTCAGCTGGAACCTTTGTTAAAGGTACTTCAATGGACCCTCGAGCTCCCAACTTTGGAAAGAGATTTGAGTCATCAGATATTCTTACTGAAACTGCTGACTATTTCTGTGGCTCCTTATGTATCATTAAGTATCAGGTTCCTCATCAATATATTGATTAGACATTGCTTAATGCTGGACCCTATGAACTTGGGTGGGGAGAAGTGCTTGTGAGTTGGTATTTTGGACTAGTAGCTCCAGTCTATGTTTCTGATGGGCATTTCCTAATTCCCTCACTTCTCATCCAGGTGCAAGTTCTTAAAGGGCTTCCCAGGGACTCGTCAAGGGGGCCGAAGCAAGGACTAGAAGGAGGAAGACGAGGTGTCTGGGGCAGTTTTGCTAATGGCTCCCTATGTTGTTCTGAGAGACAAGTGATTCCTTCCCACCTATGGCAAATGTGTTAGGGCAAACAGTGGTGATCAGACCCAACCCTCCTTTCTGCAGATCCTGAACTAGTTGTGTGTTTGGGGCTAGAGTCTGTTGTTTTTCTTGCACTGACAACCTACTGGCTTGGAAGCAGCACTATCTCTAGAGGTTTAATGAAGCACAAAAATTTTAAAATCTTGATTATGACTGTAAGAAAAAGTAGTACACTCCAAGGGGAAAATGGCCAGTGTGGGGAAGAACTGGAGTTCAAAAACACATATCCAAGCTATAAATTAATAATCAGATGAAAAAGATGTTTGACTTCACCGTTGATCAAATAAATTCAACTTTACAAAATGATGGGATTTTTTTTAAGTTAGCAGCTAGACCAATATTTTAATAAAGGTCAATGTCTAATGTTGAGGAAAGTATGGGAAATTTAGTACTCTTACATACTGCTAGGAGCATTTATAGTGAAATTCAACTTCTTGGAGGATGATTCAAGGGTATATGCAACAGCCAGGACATCTTCTTGAGGGAATTATCAGAGATGGATATGAAACGCACATCGCCTTTTTGCAATGGTAAAAACAGAGAAACTAAATATCCAACAGGAGTAGAATGCTTCAGTAACCAATGGTGAATCCATATGTTGGACCATATGTAATCCTTAAAAATAATATCTTAGAAGAATATTAAATTATGTGGAAAATATAAACACTAGTATACTTATACATATGCATTTATGCAAAACTATACTATTTACTATTAGTAAAATTATAGTTAATTTCCTCTATATTTCCCTTTGTACTTTTCTGAATTTAACTTAAAAAATAAACATAAATTGTCTTTGTAGTTAATGTTATTCTACATATATTAAGATATGTACATACCTCTACTGGGAATTCTGTCCTTTTCTGAATTCACAAAGTTAATTACACCACAAATCCTACAGGAAATGGGGCAGGACATCTTCCCTTCTTCCAGAATGTTCACACTTATTGCAATAAAGTACCAGTATAAAAGTCCTTGTTAAAACTGTTAACAGTGTGACATTCTTTTTTTTTTTTGAGGTAGTTTCAAAACAAAGTGGACAAACTCAGTGATGCAGAAATCTGAAAAAGTATCACCCCAGTGGGTCCTTAAAAAGATGTGTCACATTCGTCACCATGGCTGCCACCTCAATCTGACAATCCACCAAGTCCTAATAGTGTCTTTTGAGTTTCCAGCCTGAGGTCTCTGGGGGTGAAGCCTGGTCTGAAACCCTTCGGTGAATGGGACTGTTTGTTAGCTCCAACAGACAATTATGAAGGGCAATTAAAAATTCAAATTATGTTAATAGGCCCGAGAAAAATGACTGTTTGCAGAAATCAGTGGCAATTACCAGACATAATGGTTCCCAATTAGGCTGGAGGGGATTTTCAGTCATTCATAATTCACTATCTTAAATGTATCATAAAAAAGTAATTGTCACTTGTTAATAAAACTTACTTAAAAAACAACATAGCTGTCTTGTGCAGAAAGTAACTTGCCTCTCTTCCTCAGTTTTTTAAAAGGTACAGTTCTTTAATTAAAAAATGTAGTACAGGCTGGCTCAAAACAAAATCAAACAGTGATGAATGTGTTTAAAATAAAAAATAAAGGCCTTTCTAGGTCCCCACTTGTACTTCCCAGGGGTAACTACTGTTTTATCAATTCAGCGAGCGTTCTTCCTCCAAACCACTTTTTCTCACTCCCATTAAAAAGAGGGGAGGGGGGCTTGGGGAGACTGTCCAAGGAGTGTGTTGTATTGATATTTTTAGTCAATTAAAGGTGAAAACATAAAAACATTATCTGGCTGCTTCTGTCATGTTTATTTTTCTCCCAAGGTTTTTGAGTTTCTATTTTCATATTCACATGCAGCTTCCTTTACCCCGAGGACTGGAGGCAGCATCCATGCATGTCCTTACAATTCTATTCTCAGGCAATGCCATTTGCTGTATGAATCTCACTGCACGTGGGATGTGATTCAAGGACTCTGACCAGTTGGTTCTGAGCTGAGCTTTATCCCTGGTGCTTCAGGGAGAACCAAAAAAAAAAAAAAAACAAACTAAAAGAAGAGAGAAGGAGGAGGGGGTAGGGGAAGGGCAGAGGGTAACTCTTGAATAAAGGCTGAAAGGAATGTGTGTTTCTCTCACTGAGTAGCCATCCTATCATGCCTCTTTTGTCTTCTGCCATGGATCCTGCTTAAAGAATAACAGCTGCATTTTCAATTTTCTTGCCCAACCTGGGATACTTTGCTACAGCTTCAAGTCTCAAACTGCAGCGCTGCAGCCAACAGAAAGATGGAAGCAAAGATATGAATGAGCTCTCCCTGTCCCCATGCAATGAAAGTTTCACTCTGGTGAGTCATAGTTCAACAATATTTCCAAAAACTTCTCTAAAAGGAAGCTCCCGGATGCTCTGAGCCAGGCACTTTATAGACATGACCTTACTCCATTTTCACGATCCCCCTATGAAGAGGGCATTTTTATATCCCCACGTTACAGGTGACAGCCCTGAGAAATCAGAGAGGGTCCATACCAGGTGAGTGACACCAAGTGGCAGTGCTGACATTTGAACGCAGCTGTTTCTTCATCCGAAGCCTGCGTACATTCCCCTCAACACCCCGTCTTTCTGCTAACATTCTACGGACACAACTCACAACTGTGAGATGTCACAGTTGATGACATCTCAACTTATGACGGCCCTGTCTGTCTTTCATGCTCTCTACTCCATTGACCAGTAAACCATCTCAGACATAGTGAAGAACATGACATCAGCTACACATACACAAATGATCCCCTTCTTGAACATTTCTCAGAAGTACTTGGGGCGGGCAACTTGCTTTGAGATACTAGGAAAGCAGGCAAGCACCTCCAGTGCCCTTCATTGCACCCAGTCTTCACAGCAGGTAAACCTGCTTTTAGGTTAAGGAACCTCCATACATTCCATATTATGCTCTGCCCATGGCTGGCAGCCCCCTGTCATTCCCATTTCAGTTCAAAGTTTATCTTCCAGAAATGTTTTCCCTTCCTCCCGTCTAAAGCAGAGGATATAAAGTACCTGTTACTCTCTATCTCACCCTCTTATTTCACTGTGTTTCA
>NW_011495049.1:5767510-5815064 GCF_000754665.1 Bison bison bison | reverse complement strand
CAAACATAACTCACGCTCTGTTTTTGCTTGTTTTTTATTGGTTTACCTGCTTCTCTCTGTCTCCATTTACTGGAATGTCAGCTTCAGGAAAGTGAGGTATTTGTTTGATGTCTTTATGACTGTATCTTTACACTAAACACAGTGCCAGGCACACAAAAATGAGACCAGCTGGAACCTAGGACCTGGGACCATTTGCAGCAGTACTTATACCTGGACAAACGCCTCCTTGAGCGACAAAACACAAAGAAACTCTAAGGGACTGAAAATAACTGAGTGCATGTGCAGTTGGGGAAATTATGGACAAGATACAAAGAGACCAGAAAACCCAAGTGACACTCCTGAAAAGCTGGGAGCAAAAGCAGGGTTAAAGTGTGAAAGTGTCAGTCGCTCAGTTGTGTCCGATCCTGTGACCCATGGACTGTAGCCTGCCAGGCTTCTCTGTTCATGGCATTTCCCAGGCAAGAATACTGGAGTGTTCCCTAATCCAGGATCTTCCCCATCCAGGATCTTCCCCATCCAGGGATTGAACCTGGATCTCCTGCTTTGCAGGTGGATTCTTTACCTTCTGAGCCATCAGGGAAGCCCTAAAAGCAGAGTGTCAGGAGGAAAAACAGGGTACTGCTCATGCCTGCTGCACACACCACCAAGGGGTGGGCAAACCACCTAACCCGCCCCTCTGGTCTGATCCCTGGACGTACCTTTACCCTCATCCCACATAAGGAACCAGCTCAACCCTCCTCAGCACGTGAGCCAGTGAGCAAGGGAAAATATTACTTGTTTTTGCTCTCCCCCTGCTGTAGCAGGGGCCCCAAGAAAGCCTTGCCTGTTTCTTATCTGGCCTATCAATTTTTATTGATACTCAGCCATTAAAAAGAAAACATTTGAATCAGTTCTAATGAGGTGGATGAAACTGGAGCCTATTATACAGAGTGAAGTAAGCCAGAAGGAAAAACACCAATACAGTATAATAAGGCATATATATGGAATTTAGAAAGATGGTAACAATAACCCTGTGTACGAGACAGCAAAAGAGACACTGATGTATAGAACAGTCTTATGGACTCTATGGGAGAGGGAGAGGGTGGGAAGATTTGGGAGAATGGCACTGAAACATGTAAAATATCATGTATGAAACGAGATGCCAGTCCAGGTTCGATACACGATACTGGATGCTTGGGGCTGGTGCACTGGGACGACCCAGAGGGATGGTATGGGGAGGGAGCGGGGAGGAGGGTTCAGGATGGGGAACACAAGTATACCTGTGGTGGATTCGTTTTGATATTTGGCAAAACTAATACGATTATGTAAAGTTTAAAAATAAAATAAAATTAAAAAAAATAAAAATAAAAAAATAAAAAGACTGAGAACCCTGGTCAGTAACAGAAATATGTCGAATGAATGAATACACGTTTATAAAATCAAGCATCTATCTTCATGAATGGTTGAGGTATGGGCTTTTAGATGTGGGACTTTCATCTGTAAGAGTCCTAGGAAACAGGAGCAATCTGGTCATTAGTAGGATATCACCTGGAGTTCATGGAGATAGAACTGAGCAGACAGACAGCGGTGTGGAAAGGAAGGGGAAATGGTGAGCCTCTTTTCCTCTGCACCTTACGGAGGTGGACTAGAGATCTCAGCATCTGAGAGTGGGAAAAGAAAGCATCACCATCACTTCAGGTGGTGACAGACTGGCTGGACCCCGTGGATGGCACCTTTACAGTGGGGTCGCAGCTCCGTTTCTGGGCTGGAGTGCTTTTCTCTTCATTAGCAACGTTTCATGCTGTCAGCTCAAGGCTACTGATTAGGTAAAGACTGTGAGGTGATTTGGCTTAACTGGTCAACATGAGGAGACGAGCTCTGGATGGACACCATCAGACTTTCGTCACTAGCATTTACTGTAGGGTGGGATCTGACTGCAAACACTACACACTCCGGAGCCAGGGTCCATTCACACTTTGTGTGTGATTCTGTTTTCCTTTGGATTTGGAAGACTGAGGAAGTTTTCACCACCAAAGCACACACTTCCGAGTGCCCTGAGTCTTAAGTCCCTTGAGTATTTGATTCTATCACTTGTCTGAATTGCTTTTCCTTGTACAAAGTGTTCTGTACCTGACTTACAAAGCAAAGGTGATTAATTCTATATATTTTAAAAAATGTTTCAGTGATATTTGTGGAACAATTTTACAACGAACTGTTTAAAAGCAATTATTATTACTATAAAGTAATAAATGCTATTGGAAACTGTAGCAATAAAGAGGAAACATACTTGTTTCTCAGCCCCAACACTTCTGCTTCATGGACCACTCCTTCTCCTAGTCAACCTGCTTTCTAGATATAAACACTCTGGTTTGTTGTATGTCCAGCAGTATTCGTTGCATGTCCAAAAGCTTAACAATTGGCTTTGCAGAAAAAAAGTTCTGGTTTATAATAGCATTTGCTTATTTCTGTGGGGTCGATACATCCACCATGTGCAATTTTCAGCTGCAGTTTTGATGGAATCGGGAAAGGCTGTTACATAATCAACCCTACATGACAATCCAAGCCAGCTCCAGAACACTACAGCATGCTCCTTCCACATTATCTGTGCTTCTTGCCCTTCCCCTCTCCTTCCCTCCTTCCATTCCTCCCATTCTCTCTTTTCCTTCTCTCCATCATTCCTTCGTCTATCCACATGTACTTGCAACATGAACAGACATGCATGAGTCAATATCTAACATACACACTGTGCATTCTAGTCTGCGAGTTTCTCTTTTTCACCTGGTATATTACAGCTCTGTATTTTGAAAAGTTCTGGACCCTCCTTGTAACTGGAAACACTCTGTTAGCTCAACAGCGAAGCAGAGCATCACCTGGTCTACAGATGAGCCTGTGAGCATGCGTGTGCCCACACACTGGCTGTCTTCTATCTGTTGTAAAAGGGAGTAATTCATCACTGGGCAGCAGGTTCTGCTCAGATGGTTTATTGTCCTGACCTCATTAAAAGCATGTAATCCACACAGTGCCGTAAATCCATGCCTCTAAATACTTTCCTCTTTAATTTTTTAATACTGCACACATGAAGGGAAAGGTTAAAGCCAATTAAAAGAGATACAAATACCATTATTACTGCCCTGACAAACAGTTAGTTATTGGATTTGGTCATTCTACTTTAGAACGCCATTATTTTTGTTCCTGAATGAATTAGTAATCAAGCTGTTTATTGACTTGTCTCATCACTGAGACACTGAATTTTTTTTGGGGGGAGGGGGTCCATTCTCTGTCTCAATTGGCATCATTCCTCCACACATAAAAATTACAGACAACTTAAGGTCTACGCACAAACAATAACAGCACAGCTGCGTGTGGAAACCCACATATGGACGGATGATCATTTTCACTGTGTCCAGGAAGGGGAGAGACACTAAGTTCATTCTTATGCAACGAAGAGTTGTTACTGTTGTTGTTGTTGTTTTCCCCTCCCATTAAGGCTATTATATGCTACTGACAGATGCTTAAAAGCATTTAGAGCTGAAAGAACTGTTAGGAAAATTGCTGCAAAAGGATTGACAAATGATGATCTTTCTGTCCACAAGGTTCTTATTTGCTGTGCAAAATGGACCAAAAGAATAAAGAAAAAGAGGAAGAATCATTAATCTAGAAACTGGGTATTGTTTTCTGACACGAGTTCACATTTTCCATTGCATTTGGCCAAAAACGTGACTCTATTTATGAAAAGCCTGCAATACTCTCACCGTGTAAGACTTTTTTTGGGTGTTCCTTGGTCGCTTGTCTCTCTCTTTCATTTCTCTGTGAGCATGATGTGGGGCCCATAGGATGTGGGATGACCTGAGGATGTACGGGAGGGGATCTGAAATCTGACTGCCTTGTTTATTTAATTGTCCATCCACAGTATTTTGTAAGACTCAGTGCTAACCACTTTTTTTTTAAGAAACTCATCCTCACACCCTCACATCCACTAGAATTTATACATGATTCGTGTTAAGTGGTCTATCATTTCTCTTAGCATCTCGCTGTTCCCTCCTATGAGAGGTCAAAGTCAAGAACTTAAAAAGGAAAACTTGGAGAACACTACAGAACTATACTTTCAAAGGCGAGAACAGAAGCATACACTTTTATAAGGAAACCTTAAACAAGACAGAGAGAGTATAACAGGGAAGAACAAATATGACTCCATACTGGACCTGTTTCTTTTACTTTAACCTTTGTATCCTACTGTTTTTTTGCTACAAGTTAAGAATGCCACCAATAGTCTAAAATACACAGGAGAGCCTATTCTCAAGGCTCTGGCTTTAAAGGTATAATACTTATCCATTCTTAGAGATAAAAAGTTGCAGAATAGAGAATAATATTTGACTTGTTGGAGGTTTATAGGAACATCAGGACCTGACCTTTGTAAACAGCTGCAAAAACAAAGGATTCAGATACCAAGAAGTTTGTACCAACCAACCACACCCCTCCTCTTTCAGTATAAAAGAAGCTTGAATTCTAACTCCATTAAGATGATTCTAGTGGACACTGTCTTTCTTGGTCTGCTCTTTCTGAATACAGTTCTTATTCCTTGCCCCAACAACTCGTCTCTCAATTTACTGGCCTGTTGTGCGGTGAGTGGTGTGAACCTGGACTCAGTAACAAGAGGATGAAATATTTTTAACTTAGGGGATAAAACCATAGAAACAGTAAAGAATATTTTCTATATCATCCGTCCTCTGGAAAGGCTAGAAGAGGGGTTCTCAAAGTGTGTTCCCTGGACCAGCAGCGTTACCATTATCTGAGAACTTCCTTAGAAATGCAGATTTGAGGACCAACTCCATACATATGGAATTAGAATCTCAGGTTGGGGCCCATTAATCTTGTTTTAACAAGCCCTCTGGGGGTTTCTGATGCCTACTCAAGTTTAAGAATCTGTATTCTAGGGAACACATTTTTCCCGCCCGCGTAGCCAGTGATAATCTTCTGAACGCGAGTCGACCAACTACTCCGGCAGCTGCTTCCACGCTGTACTACACACTGCAACGCCTTACACAGATTTGTTCACACGGCCTGCTCTCCTACTAGACTCCTTGAGGCCACATGCTGTATCTGACTCACTTCTTTATTCTCAGTACCCAGCCAAGGGCCTAGACCAAAGCAAGTGCTTAGGACATCAATCACAAACGAAATGGCTAGATAAATCCCAATGAATGAAAAATAAAACAATGGAAATATGCAAATTCATTCAAGTTATTAGTTCTAACTTGATAAATGACATCCACATCTAAGTAAAAATAACGTTTTGTTTCCTTCAAAAAAGAAAGGAGGAAGAAAAAGTGGTCACAGGAACATTCTCAAGCAACTTCTAATGGGTTCACTGTTTATCCTCCTGAGGAAAGCAAGAAATAATTGAATACTTCTCAAACTAATAGCCTCTTGTAAAGTGGTTCTGAATATTCTTAAGATGGCTTCACATTCAGACAGGGCCCATCTGCCCATCTGATGACAGACACTATCAAATTGAAAGTTAACTAAATATGTATGTGTTAGCCACTCAGTCATGTCCGACTCTTTGTGACCCCATGGACTGTAGCTCGCCAGGCTCCATGGAATTCTCCAGGCAAGAATACTGGAGGGGGGTAGCCATTCCCTTCTCCAGGGGATCTTCCCAACCCAGGGATTGAACCTGGGCCTCCTGCATTGCAGGTGGATTCTTTACTGTCTGAGCCACCAGGGAAGCCCCGATCTAAACATGGGCAATAATAAAACCACAAGAACTACCATTTAGTTCCTTGGTACTCCAGTCTCCCAGTATGTGGGAAGGTGGAGGGAAGTTCTTGGAAAGAGGAGATACCCCGATACCATTCTGATTGCTTCTCTGAGGAAATGAAAGACCTGGAGCATGGAGTCTCCAGCCCTTCATAGCTTTCACTGACACTCTAAAGTGAAAGTGAAAGTCGCTCAGTCATGTCTGACTCTTTGCAATCCCATGGATATACAGTCCATGGAATTGTCTAGGCCAGAATACTGGAGTGGGTAGCCTTTCTCTTCACCAGGGCATCTTCCCAACCTAGGGATTGAACCCAGGTCTCTTGCATTGCTCATTCTTTACCAACTGAGCTATCAGGGATTCCGACACTCTAAAGGTGTTCTATTTAGCCTGTATCTTCTACCATGTATCTGCTACCATGGGATTTACCACAGCATTGCATACAATATGATCAAGGCCTACTTTATGAAAATGTCCTATGCCTGCCTTTATGTGGCTATGGTATCAAATCACCTGGGTTCTAATCCAGGTTCCAATATTTTCTGGCTTATTTAGCTTCTTCTGATTCTCAGCTTCCTCATCTGCAAAATGGGAACAACTGTGACCCCTGAGAATTAAATAAAAAATTTACATATATGCATAATTCACATAGAAAGCATACCTATCTATCTAATGAGCCAAGTATCTGACACATAAGTGCTTAATAAATATTAGCTATTATAATTAACTAATATTATTATGCATTCTGTGCTACCAGGACTTCTTAAATCGAAATCCATGGGTCTCTAGAGATCTATAAAATGGACAAAATTGTGTCCATGAGCTCCCTGAAATAATCTGCAAAACATCTCACGTTTGTCCATATTCCTTTTCTCTGGGCATATGGCCCAAAAGTTTAATCACATTCTCAATGTGATCCATGGCTTCTAAATTGTAAAAACAAAAAATTCATGGTGTTGGGGATTTTAGGAGCCAGACCATATTCCCTATAAGCTGGCAAACCAGAGAACTGAGATAGTTTCTCAAAGGTGGTATCTTCCTCTAGGGTGTGATGTTTAGAATTGTGATCTCCATTTCTAATTCCACATGATGTGTGTTTATTTTTCTTCTTTCACTTCATAACAGGAAATAGCATTTCAAATGCATTCCACCACGAGGACAGACAGTTAATTTTCACCTCCAACACCCCCAAGATTTAAGAAAATAAGAGCACTTCAATCCACCACTCCTGACCTGCCAAATACAACGTTCTCAGCAGCAGCCACAGTTAGTCTTAAGTGCTCTTCCGTTTCTGATGAGTTTCTCTTGATGCTATCAGCTTGGGTGACTGTGTAAGCAAGGCAGATGTGCAGAAACAACACTGGATCATGAGCCAAGAGCACTAGGGTTTGCTCTTGAATCCAGTCCTGACCCCCTCCCAAACTTGAGCAAGTGGCTTCTCCTCTCAGCTTCTCTGATTATTTACTGATCAATCTCTATAAATGTTCTACAACTTTTTGTCTCTACTAAAGACCCAGATTTAATACTGACATGGCTATACTAGGCTGCCATTTTTATATCAATTGACTAAGAAGGATTTAATCACAAAAAGAAAGTTACCTTCTCCTTTTGAAAATTTGAAAAACAATTTTGTTTCACTTATTTGTCAATCTATGTGGATAGACAGATAGATGAAAAATACCATTTATTCTGGCTACAGACAGCAAATGCTGTACATATGAATTCAAAGACCCATTAAACAAATATTTATTCAGTACTTATTAAATGTCAGTTACTTGAATACGATTGGGGATAGAGCATCAAACAAGAACAGTTGCTGTCTTCACGGACATGATGATAGTGCCAGAAAATGAAAACGACTGAAAACACACACGCGTCTAACGGTGGCTCAGACAGTGAAGAATCTGCCTGCAGTGCGGGAGATCTGGGTGTGATGCCTGGGATGGGAAGATTCCCCTGGGGGAAGGCAGGGCAACCCACTCCAGCATTCATGCCTGGAGAATCCCATGAACAGAGGAGCCTGGCAGGCTACAGTCCATGAGGTCACAAAGAGTCAGACACAACTGAGCAACTAACACAATATGTGCTGCAGAGGATAAGCTAGATCCTGAAAAGTTCCATGGGGGAGAATGAATGAGATTAAGCTGCCAGGGACAGCATATGAGCTGAGAGCTGGTAGTGGCCGACCCCACAAAGAAGCAACAAAACTTGGTGGCAAAGAGGAGACCTCAAGTTAGCAAGACCCAGGGCAAGGCCCTTGACCTCCTTTTGACTCATTTCCTTGTCTACAGAATGGAGCTGATAAGGAGATTGATTTAGTCCATCAGACTGTTGTGAGGATTAAATGAGCTGGTAAGGAAAATTTGTTTGGGGATGGAGCCTAGCATTGTACTAATAAAGTAGTATAAAATAAACCTCAGACCAAGGTAAAAGCACATGCTAAGGCCCTGGGGTGGGCAAGAGCTGGGTATGTTTTAGAAACTGCAAAAAGGCTGGGGCTCTTGGGTGAAACATAAATGGGAAGGTGGAGGAAACTGAAGCCGGGGGATGCTGAATCCCATGCCAAGCTCAATGCCAAGGAAGTGGAGAGTTTTGCCATGTCCCCAGTGGACCTCTGAAGTTCATTGCCCCAAACTTAGAATATTACTGTCTCTAATTCACCTTTTGTATAGTTCTCTAATTCAACAATTCTATGAAATACCTCCTTCCTCAAAGGGAACAGTTTCTTTAGGTAAGAAGTTTTAAATAAAGAACCCCTGTTTCATTCATGCTCATTAAACTGTTTTCCCCCCCACCTAGATCCCTGCAATAATAAATATAATTATATCCATCTTTAATGACTTTAGTTTCTTGAGCTGCAGGTGCTGGAATACTGTATTTATTAACATATTTTAAGCCCTTTAAAAAGACTGCATTAATTCCTATGATAATTTGGTACCCATAATACATTCTCTGTTCTGAATAGATGTTAATCACCACAGAATGACTGATTTGCCCGTGTAGGAGCTGAGCCGTGCTCTAACTAGTAGCTAGTAACTTTTTAATTCAATATTGTCACTGAAACTGTTGATTAAAATTTAGTCGCCATAATTGTCCTTGCCCCCCTGCCAGCCCCGCCCTCTGAGGACTCAAACCAAGAGCGAACAATTGGATTCTCTGCCACCAGAGATGAATGAGATAATTTTGAGTGTTTGCATTTCTGGTAATACTCTGCTTGGGGAAAAAAAAAAAAGTTCTGCTATGGCCGGTTATTCTGAACCATTTCGGGTCTGTGAGCAGTAGGAAAGATGGTGACTGAAGAGAAACAGACACCAACCCAAAAGCCTGCATGGAGGAAGCTAGTAGGACCACCTCCCTGCCCCCCACAACACCTTCTGTCTTGAACAGGAGGGACGTCCCTAACTTGTGTCAATTTCTATGTGGTGGGCTGGGGTGTGTTCTGCCAGAATCTCAGCGCCCTGCCAAGTTCAACTGAAATTCTTCCTCTTTCTTTGGAAATAAAAGCAACAATCCCATCATAAAATTTGGAGGAAAATCAATGCAGACACCCGAAGAAACAACCATTGCACGTGCCCAGTTCTGAGATAACATCTCACTGAATCACATAAGAGGGATCAGAGAGACACCAAGATGACCCCTCATTTACCTGGAGCTCAGAGAACTTTGGAGGAGGAAATGGCAACCCACTCCAGTATTCTTGCCTGGAGAATCCCATGGACAGAGGAGTCTGGTGGTCTATAGTCCATGGGGAAGCAAAGAGTCAGACACGACTGAGCACAGCGCAGCAGAGAACTTTAACTCGCTCAGGGTCACACAAGGGGCCAAGCATCAGAGTCTGGACTCTTACTCAGCCACACTGCCTCTATAATCAATATGTCAATCAACTGGCCATGGGGGAAGGGCATTGAAAAGCATAATGAAATACATAAAGCACTATGTCTGAAAAACTCTTATTTAAAACAAGAACCTAACAGCTTTTCCTTTCTGGTGGCTTAGAGTTTGGTGATGGGAAGTGGTATTATTCAGCTCTTCAAGGAGCTAAATCTCTCTCTGACTGTCTTCCTCCAGCAGAATCTGCTGAGATAGGGAGAGAGGCCAAGCGAGGAACAGACTGGCTTCTGTCTGCCAACATCATGCCAAGGGCACTGGCTCTGGGGGTAGAGGTGAAGACTGCTGACCTGCTCTGCGTAAGCATAATGGGAGAAACACTGAATTTCTGGTCAGTTAGGAAAGAGACAGACACCGCATGGAGCTTGGTGGGCAGGTGGAGTAGGTAGACAGATCATTATTGACTTCGCTTCCTAGAGCTTCAGCAACTGTTTAAGAAGGGGGTGTGTGCTAATGCTTCAGTCATGTACAACTTTTTCGTGACCCCATGGACTCTAGTCCTCCAGGCTCCTCTGTCCATGGGATTCTTCAGGTAAGAATACTGGAGTGGGTTGTCCTGCCCTTCTCTAGGGCATCTTCCTGACCCATGGATTGAACTCATGTCTCCTGTGTCTCCTGCATTGGCAGGCAGGTTCCTTACCACTAGCTCCACCTAGGAAGCCCTAAGAAGTGGAGAGTGGGCACGAGTGTGTGTGTGGGTGTGCACGCACGTGCGCACATGCTTATCTCTCAGTAATTTCTGACTCTTTGCGACCCCATAGATTGTAACCCGCCAGGCTCCTCTGTCCATGGGGCTTCTCCAGGCAAGAATACTGGAATGCGTGGAGGGCATAAAATATTCCAAAGTCCATTTTATGGCCTGCAGATGCAATTCTTCAGCGTACTCTTGGGCGGCTGACTGTGTTTGCCTGTGTGTTTGTTCGCCAGGTTGTGATGCCTTTTCTGTACGTGCCAGGAGAAAGGGGCCGAATTCTACAAGTGGATTGATATGAAGCGGAGAGAAAGGAACTCGTGCCGGCACTGTGATAGGCCAGGCCGCTGGACCCTGAGACTCTGGGCCCTGGGTGGCAGGCCTGGGGATGGAAATGAGAGCAGGAGCCCAGGGAATCCGGGAATGCACAGCAGTTGTGGCTGGTTTGCAGGACTAGGGTCTGAGCTGATATCTTGGTCAAATTAAAAAAAAATCATTATTATTTTCACAGAGTTGAGAAGTATTACTCTCCGCTCTTCAGACAGATAAATTAGGGCAGGGAGGGGTCAGTCACTCGAAAAAATTCACATGTCAGCACCCAGAGAGCCAGGGCCCAGGCCTGGGTCGCTCATCGCTGGCCCAGCTCTTAACACCCCGGGAGCCCTGACAATTCGGGAGGCAGAGCCTGCGGGATGATGGATGGGCTCCTCTGGCTGGTCTCTCCTGTGATGCACAGCCGACAGACTGGCACGCATCCCAACCTGGGGCCAGATGCAGGTCAAGTGGTAGCAGGGAGTCAAGGTCAAGGCAATCGCTGTCAGCCTCCTTCCCACCACCTCACTCAGTGGGGGCTGCATTCTCAAAAGATAGCGCAGAACCCGCGAGGGCTCTCTAACAGCAGCGGGAGCTTTTCTGCCATGACTGGAGGGTAGAGAGTTCTGCTGCTGATGAGAAGATACAAAAAATTGAATACAAAGGAAAAATGCCCCCAAACCTCCTATAGCATGGGCTAAGCACATGTGTGAGTGCTCAGTTGGGTCCGACTCTGCAATCCCCTGGACTGTAGCCCGCCAGGCTCCTCTGTCCATGGGATTCTTCAGACAAGAATACTGGAGTGGGTTGCCATTTCCTTCTCCATGGGCTAAACACAAAGGCCCTCATTAGCTGAGACAGGCTGACTGTGTATGTCTTTATTCATGAGGTCGGCATTTCAACCCAGATTTCTGATTCCACCTCCAGGAGCTTTGACTCCGTGAAGGAAACTGCACACACCCACTACTATATAAATACCTGCAAAGCACAGGTAAACATAGATATATGTATTTTGACCCTCTGCCCCACAACCAGAATTTCAAGTGAGAGCACTTGAAAGTTAGAGAATTTTGGAGACACTGTGTCTCGAAACACACTGTTTATGTATATGGAAACACGTCTCTCTAAGAAACTCCTTTTAGATCAAAAGCTAGTTGGATTTGAGCCGGAGGGTGAAATCTCTTTGTAGACATCCTCTTGTCCACATGTGGAGGATGCCAGCTAGCAGCCCCGAGGCTCCATCTGGGACCTTTGCATTTAATTGTTTGGTTCACATGGTGGCAGCCGGTGCAATTTTTTTTTTTTTTTTTTTAAGTTGAATTAGGAATGGAAATTGCAAAGCTCAGGAGTTCTCTCCTAATGCCCAGTGTCTGGCCTTCACTGTGCTTACTGCCACGAACAGCCTGGCTGCTTTACACTTTTAAGAGAGTGGCCCAGACTGGAGGGTATGGAAAGCCAATAACCACGAGGGCTCCACCCACCCATCTAGTCCAATCCTTTGCCTTCATCGTGCCCTGTGTACCTACCTTCCTGGACTGAGCACCTGAAGTGATCTGCCAAAGGGAAAGTGAAAGCCACTCAGTCATGTCTGACTCTCTGCAACCCCATGGGCTGTCGTCCACCAGGCAAGAATACTGAAGTGGGTTGCCATTCCCTCCTCCAGGGGATCTTCCTGACTCAGGGATCGAACCCGGCCTCCTGCACTGCAGGCAGATTCTTTACCATCTGAGTCACCAGGGAAGCCCACGACTGGCCATTTTCAGGGCCCACAAGACCCCACCCCACATCTTCCAAGGAAAGCTTCCGGGCTACTTCTCTTGATCAACGGCCTCTACCAAGCCTTTCCTGTTTCCTGACCTTCTTCCTCTGCACCCATCTGGTGCCTGTGGCCGTTCAAGACTTTCCTTCCTCAGCACCGAGGACTATGCAGTCTGCATTTCTGTTGGCCGCCCTTCCCCATGAGACGGGATCTCCTTCAGGATGGGGACCACGTCTCATTTGCTTTTCCCTCCAGTGCCTGTCAGAGTGCCAGCACAGAAACAGGCCTCAAAAGAGGCGCTTTGAAGGGAAGAGAGCCACCAGTGGGATGGGACGGTGGTCAGAAAGGGATTACATAGGCAGTAGGCTCCTCAGCTGGGGGGCTCTTCAGGGCGGGGTTGGGGTGTCATCAAGGCAGTCAAAGATAAGCTGCCCCCTGACCCCACTGGATCTCAGGCCTTGGACCCAAAGGCCCTCCTGGGGAGTGGGTGGTGAGTGAGCACAGGCCAACCATCCTGCCTTCCCCTCTGCCCCCACGTCAAAGTAAATAGGGCTCCCTAGCAGTCCAGGCTATTCCTTTGTACCCCCAATCCTGAATGCAACCTCCAGGAGAGTTAAAAGAAAAATCAACTCAAGAAAGTATCTGCTGCTACTTAGGAGAGGGTTAAAACAAATTTTTTTTTTTAAGGTTAAAAATGCTACTTGCTCTTTAGGTCAGTCACTGTCGTAACGATTTTTCTCTTGCCATATGCTCCTCTGAATTGCATTAATATGACATCTCTCGCTGAAGCATCTGGTCTCAGCCACTTCAAGGCGTGCAAGGAAGCACACACATTCAGACTGAGTCTATAATAACACGGAGAGGTATTCATACTCCTGCCATCACAAAGCCAGATACCATACTCGCAAAATTCTGTGCTGGTCGTGTTGGATAAAAACACTCCAGAAACGGGGCAAGGGATAATTCAAAGGAATGGAGGCAGAATCTGGGGGGAGGCTTTTGTATGTCTGTATGCTGTGTGCATATGTATATGTATGCATGTGTGTGTAAACACACATCTGTACGCTCTCACATATGTTTTATGAATTGCTAATCATCTTCATGGCTCAAATATAAAGTCTTCTTTTCTACTGAAAGAAACTAAACATTGAAAGCATGAGAGGAAAACAGAGCCTCACGAATTTGGACAGGGAGGTAGGGCATATCTATATTTTTGCACTTGGAAATACAAAAAGGAAAATCTTCCATCACAAGCCAAAGGCAAAGTAGCATTATCAACCACCAACCACATTTTTCCCACTAAGAAGAGGAAAAAAAAAATGTACTGGCAAGCAATGCCATACCAAGGATTTCTTCTGTCTCACTGGTAACAATCTTTATCAAACAGATACATTACCTTCAATTTTCCCCAAATATCACATCCCACTTTCTTAAATAGCTCATTAAAAAAAAAAAAAATCCAAGTGGGTTAAATAAAAAGTTTACTACATAACAAATGAGACTGCAATATCCATTCTTTTGTTGTCCTGGAGATCCTTGTGCTCATTTTGTCAGAAGCACAAGAAGAAGAAATGCGATTGCATTTGTGCTGATGCTAAATGTTAATAGATTTGCCTAAACGCCTGCTAATAGCCCCCCTAAAATTAGCTAGACTAGTAGTGCATGCCTAATGTGGTGCTGTTTTTGTTGTTTTACTTGCATTTTTGCTTTTTTGGTGTCGCTCAGAGGGGGAAAAAGGCCCCTAAATAAAGCAAAGGTCTTTGGATGTGAAACATTTCCAAGTGTCACATGTGAATTCTGCAGAAAGAACATATATTCTTCAACTATCCCAGAGTTCTGACATTCTGTCATGAAGGTGACAAATCCTACTGCTCTAATGTTTCATTAAATTAAACATGAAATGTTTAATGTTTTGTTAAATTAAACATGAAGCTGTGACTCTGCACCCGAGAACCGGGGCCTTCTATCAAGCCCTCACATTCCTCCAGGTCACTTTTTGGTTATATAAGCCGAGTTTTGTTTATCGGGAGTATTGTATTTCTCTCTGCAGTTACCACGTAAACCGTACTTTATCCTAATGCGCTTATAAATAAAAACCAACAAGTGACAGTTTTCAGGTGCTTCCAGCATTTCTAAAGTCAGGCCCACAGAGAACAGCTTGCAGACAGACCCTTAGCCAACTCTCTATTACAATTTTTCCCTTTCAAATATTTACCACCATGACTGAGAGTTCCAGAGTGCAGAGGTGTTACATTTTCTCAGGTCTCAAGCCCATTTCACAGACGGGCTCACGAATGGCTAAAGAATGTAAGGCTTGCTAGAAAACAGTTGAAACAGATCTGTAAGACCACAGATTTCAGGCTAAAGAAATCTCAGTTAAACTGTCCCGGCCTCATGTCCTTTTCTACAATGACAAAAACCAACAAGGTAAAAAGAGCAAGACAAAACAACTACTCTGTTTTAGGAATGTATTTCCACAAGCAGAGAGACCCACGCAGAGGGCTTGTGATAACTGAATAAAAGTTTTGCTGGAGCCCCTTAGAGCAGCAGGTAAACACACCGAGGGCACTTTCGGGAGAGTGAAGTGAAGTTCAGACCAAAAAACGTCGCTCCTTTCCAACTAGTTCAATAAGATGGTTAAAAGCATAGGATCATACCACAAGCAACATTTCCAAATGCTATTTTATAAAACACATTTGGATGATACTTTTTAAACAGAGGGGAAAAATCCCACCAACTATGTAGCAACTTCAAAAGGAAAAAAAATACTCATGTCCCAGAATGAAACTGTCTGAATATTTTTACATTTTTTCTAGTCAATTTAAGTGGGTTATACCTTAACCCACTTAAAAAAGGTCCCATCATTGTCAAACCAGCAACAGCAGAAAGAACCATCTCTCTCTCTTTTTTTAAAGAACCATCTCTTAAAGGGCAAGTTGCACAGACCCTTCCAGTCCAACCAAACTTGATATCTATACTTTCTCTCTGTTGACACACCAGCTCCTATCACTGGCCAGAAACTGCAAAATAGTCTGGAAGCAGTACCACATCTTTGCTCAGGTCTCCTGCTCCCGGCTAGTTCCCCAACAGGTAGGAATATAATTGACACTTACCATTCTGAAGCTTCATGTCTGTGAGGCAAACTAAACAAATGAAACGGATCCTGCTTTAATCTTCTTTCTAGACCACAAATGCCTTAATCAAAAAGAAAGACAAAGAAAAAAAAAAAAAAAACCACAAATGTTCCCTGAGGTTCCTTCTCTCAACCCCCAGAGTATAAGGAGGAGTCATCCTTCTTTACTGAATGGCCAGAATTTGTCCCTTAATATCAACAACAGAGAATTCTTTCTAACATTTCACTACGCCATCCTCCTCATCCCCCATCTCTTCCCTCACTTGTATAATTTGTACCCGAGACAAGGCTTAAGTTGTACTTTAAATCACAATCTGGAAATGCTTCAATTGGATATTTGGCTTGGCAGACCTCCTGTAAAAATCCCACGTAAAGCCACATTTGTTTCCTTCCTGCAAATGAACTGTGGCGTTTGTGGCCCCTCTGGCTCTCGCCAGCACAGACTTCGGCTTTCAATGAGCTTAAGTCGCAGGACTTCATTTGGGGTTAGCTGTCCCGCAAAGCTCATTTGGCTCTTACACCATTAAGGCGAGAGGCTCTAAAAGGCAAAGCAAGATGCTTTTAACTACGTTGGAGGGGCCAGTCATATCTTGTTAGCAACAGCTGCACACTTACCAGGCTTTCAGGGACTTCACAGAGCTGTCCTATTCCTTCTGGGATTAGGAACACAGAGTGAAATGAACCAGTCATTCATGGGAGCTGGCCAGGCTGCGCCAGACTCTCGTCTTCCTGAAATCCAGCGAGGCGGCTCCCTCCAAGGTTACTCCTCCGTCAGCTTTTCCTGGTGGAGACAGCCCGCCAAGGCCCTGGCTGCCGATTCCAAACTACTACTCAATAAAAGGATTTTAAAGGCTGTGCCGGGAACCGGGAGCTTTAGATCCCAGTTTGGCTCTTTCTCCATCAGCATTCCTCGGCAAGCCTGCACAGAGCGAGGTATGCTACATTATTTATGTCAGCTCTAGGCTCTGGAAAACACACACTGGCATC
This sequence comes from Bison bison bison, assembly GCF_000754665.1. Classification (NCBI taxonomy): domain Eukaryota; kingdom Metazoa; phylum Chordata; class Mammalia; order Artiodactyla; family Bovidae; genus Bison; species Bison bison. The sequence continues at coordinate 5,798,554 of NW_011495049.1, read as the reverse complement.
CTGAATTACTGAGAATCTTCATGGACACAATTAAACCGTTCCCACATATATTTTTTCACCCCCCCACTCCCTTCCCAGATTCAACCTCTTTCAGAGGAAACAAAAGCACTTTGAGGCGTGGTCCAGCTCACCTACTACGAGCCAAGAGAGCTCTGAAATATGGTCACAACGGCAAACGAGCTGAGAGAAAAGGACACTTTCCCTGGAGTGGGCGGAAGGCAAACTTCAGGGAGGAAGTTCAAGTAAGAGTCTGGGGAATAATCCAGCAAGTGGCCTCCCTGGGTTGAGGACACTGATGTGGAAGCAGCACAGTGAAGGCACTACCCGAAAGCCATTTTGATGGATTCATGGAAGATTGATTTAGAATGGGCTGTTAAGGGAAGGAAGGAAGCATTTGGCAACACGACTAACCTTTCAAGCTGGATGAAGAGCAATCATGCTCCCCCACCAACTGCTCCTTGGTGCCCCATCCAAGTCACAGCCCTAGACGGGAAGACCATGGATTCAGCCAAGTAGAGCAACCATCCTGGCCTCAAGTGTCCTCTTCAGCAAAATGAACAACTCTCCAAGTTGCCGTCCACCATCTCCCTTCTTGTCAATAGCTCGGCCACACTTTCTGAAACGGGTCTCTTAGCCACAGGCAGAAGGCGCTGCACGCAGGCACAGCTGAGGAAGGCCGATGACAGCCACTTCCTCCTCTGTAGGAGTAGCAAGAAGGCTATGCATCTCCCCCTCCCTGTCTAGCTAGAAAGTCCCTGCTTGGCAGGCAGAGGTGACTTCACTTTGTGAAAGCCCCAGGCACCGCTTAGTGAAACCACCTTTGGCAGGACCTCACAGTGAAGTCAGTGGATGTGGGCAAGAAGTTGGCTGAGGGAAAGGCAATTGTCTCATCTAGGAACACAAGGAGAAAGGAGCGACCTGCCTCTCTCCAAAGGCTTCCTTTGAACGTGAATTCCTATGTTGTGCCAGTTTTTTTTTTTTTTTTAAGTGACTGTCACTTCCAATGACTTAGTCCATCCCCACTCAGATATCTTGGGTGGAAGATTGGTGTGTGAGACGGCAACAATATAGAGAACACAGTGTGGGTCAGTGGAGCAGAGCCGGAGCGGGCAAGCCCACTCTCTGATGCACGCAGTAGCAAAGCAATGGGGAATCTGCTCCGGTGCATGAAGCAGCAGTGCTTTCCTCAACCGTAAACAGATGAAAGGAAGCGTGATGGAACACACGCACACACACTCTCACACTCACACATCACAGAATGATATAACCCAGGCACCCAAAGATCTGATGAACGGAAAGCATATACAAGTTGCCCGACGGGATGACTTCAAGTTGCGGTATCAGCTGCTGAGACCCAGAACACTGGGTCATCCCATCCACGGACCCTTAAGCAGGCCTTGGCCACAGAGGGTAACCACTGTGCTCCCAGCTAGAAGTGACTTCTCTTATCCTCTCCACAAAGGAATCCCACCCACATTGTAATCTCTCTTGGAAAGGACTTAGAAGCAACTAACAAGAGTGATGAGAACAGAGATGATCCCTTGGGAGAAAGGTGACTCAAGAGTATCATTATTCCTCCAGGAACTAAGCAGTCATTAACACAGAGGCTGGAGAAGGCAATGGCACCCCACTGCAGTACTCTTGCCTGGAAAATCCCATGGACAGAGGAAGAGGAGCCTGGAAGGCTGCAGTCCATGGGGTCGCTGAGGATCAAACATGACTGAGTGACTTCACTTTCACTTTTCACTTTCATGCACTGGAGAAGGAAATGGCAACCCACTCCAGTGTTCTTGCCTGGAAAACCCCAGGGACGGGGGAGCCTGGTGGGCTGCCGTCTATGGGGTCGCACAGAGTTGGACACGACTGAAGTGACTTAGCAGCAGCAGCAACACAGAGGCTAGCCTCAAGCTAAAAACCTTGATAAGGATACCCTTCATGCTGCCCCCCCAGAGCTGTGGTGTGGGTGAGACCCGGGGCTCCACCAGTACTTTGCGAACCTGTGGTCTCAGATGAGCTGTTCAACCGTCCTGAGCCTGTATTCTCATCTGGAAACTATGGATAGTGAGACCCACTTTCAGGATTTTGAGGATTCCATCAGAAAAGTCCAGGGCTTAACCCAGTGCCTGGCACCTTGCGAGCTCACGATAAACTTGGCTACTATGAGTTTCCAAAAGTGTATCAGTTCAGTGGCACAAAGCTGACCCTGACTAGTTTGCAGATGCCCGAGCCTGTTCTCTAAGCACTCCCTCAACAATCAGATCGTTATTGACAATCTGTGTGCCAAGCACTTTAGTTATGGCGCTCGTTTCCCTCAATAAACTTGCTCAGATGAGTTGCCCCATGACAGAGATGTCAATAAAAACTAAAGACAAGAGAAGAACTGAGAATATTAACAGGCAGATGGTGAAACATTTTTTTTTTAAAGGAAATTCCAGCACATTACAGATCAATTGAATTCCTTTCTGTTGATTAACTGTAAACTAAAACTATTTCAGAATGTTGGTATCCAAAACAGGGCTGCTCTACTTGAGATGGAAGGAAAAGTGGCCTGAAATCCCATTATCTAGAGCCCTCCATCCATTTATAAGGACCAAAGGCTGAAAACCTCTAATCTAGTACAAAGGCAGAATTTTATGAACAAAAGACAAGGAAGACCAGAGAGATTAAGAGACTCAGTCAATTTCATGTCACCCAGCACAGCTCAATTGTAACCCACAGGTCTGACATCCTGCCAAATGCTCCTTCCATCCTCTCACAAGGCCAAAGGTAAAACCAGTGGAACTCCAAGTTTTTATTTCACTGCCCAATAAATTGGTTTTGATTCAATCCAGTCTCTTTGTTTTAATACCGTGTGTAGAAGACCAATACTTAACCACATGATGAATTTCATTTTTTTTTTTCAGAAAGTGACTACTTTAAATTTTTATTTTAAGTTTCATTATTTTCCTTAAGCCATTTTTGTTCTGATCAAGATTTTTCAGTCTTTCAAATGAGAAAAGCGCTACTTCCAACTCCTATTTCATATTAAGGCTGCATCTTCAACGGATAACATACGCGGGTTAGTATCAGTATCTTTGAAAAATAGACACGTTTGCCCATATATTTTGTCTCTAATGACCTAGTTAATAGATCACTGTATCCTCTTCTGTATACACAAAGGAAGTCCTTAATAGGCAGTATTTGAAGTATTAACCACAATTCTTTTCTAACGTAAATGAGGACTATCAGAATTATAAATCTTCAAAAGAAGCAGATTCTCCAACATTTCACTACTAAGAAATACCCAAACATACTGTGACTACATCTCTATGACCATCAGGACTGCACAGACACCTCTGAGATCCTCATCTCAATTCAAGTTTCACACAACTCCCTTTCACTTCTTGTCAAACCACCTGAACAAAAATGCGGTATGTTGCATCATTCACTGAAGATATTTCTCCAGTTGAAACATGAATTATGAGTTCTTCTGAAACACAGCAGCTAAATCAAGTTGCAACATGGCCCTGCTTTATTCATGGGGCAGATCACAGCTAATCACCTTCTAATACAAGTCATGATTTTGCTTTGTTAACATTTCTCTTATATTTTTCCTCCATGGTACATACTAAATTGTGCGGCATGAAGCTGAGTACTTTTTCCCTTACCAGCTCTGCTTCACCTGAGGGTAACTGATCCTGCTGGGCCATATGTATTTTGACAACATGTGGGGTTCAACTTCTGGTCTCACAACATAGGCGTCCTTTGTAAATAATATGGAGGCACTCTGGGTGGTCTTTAAATTCTAGGGATTTTTTTCCCCTAGGTGGAAGCTCAAACTCCATCCCTAAGGATGAACAGCACTAAATATGTACTCCTGAGACTACCTAAGAGGCATGGGTGTGTCTTGTTGGCAGTAGAATTGAGAAACTGCCCTTACTTCCAGAACAACACAATGGACAGCCTGGGGCATCTACATCCTGTCTCCATCAGGCAGAACAATTGTTTGAGGTTATCCTTTCCACTGGAGACTTCAGAAATTGTATAATCCTCATCTAAATAACTTTCTTCAATGAAGCAAAAGAACAACAGTCATCCTATCCCACTCAAGTTAAAGTTAAGCTCTTTAGGAAGAGGACTTTTGGTATTTTTGTTGTTCTGCAACATTCCAAGCTATGGGTGGCCAGAAGGCAGCAGGGCATCCCTTACAGAGACCACAGAGAGAATTTATGGATGGGGTAGAATGGAGCCCCGCCGTCCCTCCTATGTCATGCCCTTTGTTTCTGCTCTAGAATGAGATACCCTGTGTAACCCTTTCTGGGATCTTTTATGATGATGTGGCTCTGTTTTCCCTTTTGAGGCTGAGTTATTCAGTGAAGGTAAGATTTTCCTGGTGTTTTAACAACTGTGAGTGAGTGTCAGTTGCTTCAGTCATGTCCGACTCTTCTGTGACCCCATGGACTGTAGCCTGCCAGGCTCCTCTGTCCATGGGATCTCCCAGGCAAGAATACTGGAGTGGGTCACCATTCTCTTCTCCAGGAGATCTTCTGGACCCAGGGATTGAACCCACGTCTCCTGCATTGCAGGTAGATTCTTTACCATCTGAGCCATCCTCTAACCCAACTCTCTCTTTCTGAGCTATTCTACATCAAAGACAAACTCAAGATAAACTACTTATCCTAGGATTGAGAAGATTTTAATGGGACTAAGTGGCCATTTAGTCCAAATCCCTCACAATATATTTGAGGAAAAAGAAGATCAAAGAGGATAAGATATTTTCCCAATGTAGTCAAGGCTCACAATGAGCTGGGAAGAGAACCCTGGCACAGAAATTCCTCTCATTTATATGGATTTGTTATTTTATTTCCCTACTTTTCATCCCACGTGTCGGCTTCCCAGGCGGCGCAGTGGTAAAGAATCTGCCTGCCACGGCAGGAGAAGCAAGAGGCATGGCTTTGATCCCTGGGTCAGGAAGATTCCCTGGAGGAGGAGATGGTAAACCACTCCAGTATTTGCCTGGAGGATCCCCTGGTCAGAGGACCCTGGTGGGTTACAGTCCAAAGTGTCACAAGGAGTCAGACACAACCGAGCACGCGTGCACTGCACCTTCCACATCAACCATCGTTCCCCTTCCCCACCTTCGCCAGATCTGAAAAAAGATCATGGTCAAAGTTTTCTTTGTCTGTGACTTCCTGTTGCCAGAGGGAAAGTTTAACTCTGGGCACCACAGGGAGCGTTTTGTAGGATATTCAAATTCCACTGATGATGGGACTACAGGTTTTTCTGAACAGCTGTTCCCCAAAGCGTTCAGCCCTGGAGCACAGCCTCTGATGTCCAACTACTCATTAAGAAAGAACTGGATTTGAGTCTCTGAGTAGTGTATGTCCTGACTTTAGCTTCTGTATAAACACACCGGAGATAATGGTGTCTGGGTCATCTAGTTCTTCTGAAGTTTAGACTTAATGAGACACGCCTAGCATATCCTGAAGACTCAGTGGCTAGGTACTGTCGTCATAATCTCTCCACCATGGACTTAGATACATCCTTGTTACTTACGTGTTAAGTCATGTCCGACTCTTTTTTAACTCCATGGACTATAGCCTGTCAGGTTCCTTTGTCCATGGGATTTTCCAGGTAAGAATACTGGAAAGGGTTGCCATCTCCTCCACCAGAGAGTCTTCCTGAACCAAGGATTGAACCCACATCTCCGGTATGGGCAGGCAAATTCTGTACCATTGAGCCACCAGGGAGGCCCTAGAAACATGCTAAATGAGTTATAAGTTCTAGGAGAATTGTAAGTCCTTCTCTAGCGCTTGAGAATCCTGGGCAGAGCCCATTTATTTGAAGGACTCCCTCTCTGAAAGGCATGTCTTCTGAGTGGTCAGCAATATCCTGTCTCATATCCTTCCACTGGGGAGAGGGTAGATAGGACGTGTTGGATCGAGATACTATGAATGTGCAGTTTTCTGCTTAAAACCACAAGACAGACAGGACTTCATTCAACAAGGAGATGTGATTCAAATCCCACTGAGCCCCAGGGCATCAGTGTGTTCCGTGTTTCTGCCTAGGGATGTAAGGTCACAGATTCCTCCTCATCACCACTGGCTGGGAAAGGGCAGGGCTGGCCTCAACTCTCTCATTAATTCAACTGGTGGGGAATTTTCCTACATCAGCGTTTCCTCAAGCTTAGTCATTCCCTTGCTACCTTCTGCACTTCGGCTCTACCCAGCTTCTCCCTGCAGGAGCTAGAGTTGTCATTTCATCCAATCTTTGCTTCTTCCAGTTACTTAATATTTTTCTTCTGACTTGCTGTTTCTAATTTTAGCCTCATCCTAATAATATTGATGAAATCACAGTTTATAAGTAGTAGCTATGTATAACTACATATACATTCTTAAACATGTGTCTACATGTCATACATATAATTTCTAATACACATTACATTAAGTATTAAAAAAAATTAGCTCTGTGCCTCTTAAAGCCATCTTGTATTTTTGTACCACACATGTTGGCATCCAATAGCGCTCAAACATGTGTTTGGAAATAGTGTCCTGGATGAAACATTCTCCTTTTTTCTTTTTGGAGTCAGAATGTTCCTTTTCCTCTTCAGAATGCGGTGCCTCAGAGTGAAATGTCACCAGGAAAAGAAATGCTCTAAAAATGAAGTTTTGATTATGTCCTACAGCCTGGATAGAAAACTCAGAGAAGAGCCCACACGCTACTTTTCATCCCGGGGACTGACGCTCGAGGGTGTTAAAATGCTATTTATTTTCCGACAGCCCGCTTGGGCCTGGCACCATGTAAATCCAAAGTGTTTGTAGACGTTCCCTTGGGGACAAAGGAAAAATCATCTGTATAGATCAAACGTGTATTAGCCGCATTAGCAATTGGTCCCTGGAGACTGATAAAGACCTTTTTAGACAGATTTCCCTGCACAGCTTTTTAAGAGCTTGTGTTGAACTAGCCTGGGCTCTCACGGGTTTGGGGCTTGCTTCAAGCCCTAAGTGTCAGAGGATAAAGGTGGAAAAGGAGAAGCTGGGGTGAGATCCGCTGCCTTCGTCGTGGGCAAATCTCGATTCCATGTCCATGTTCTCTTCCCCCATCAATATTTCATGTTCCCAGAACCGTAAGAAAACACATCTGTTGCCTTCCTGCATCGTAATGTGTGGGATGGCAGGAAGATTATTACGGCGCAAGTTCAAGAATTTAAAAATTCATCACCTTCTCAATTTAGAAAGCTGGCTGTGGCTGGGACTTAGGAAGGCTCTGCAGGCCTGACGTGACCAAGGAGGACAGAGTCCTGTTCCTAAGAGATCCGAGCAGCGTGGGAGGCAGAGAGGGAGGGGACACTTCCACTGGCACTGCCCAGAATGCAGAGCCAGGAAAGCGGAGGCCTCAGTTCTCTGCTTCTTGTCCACAGAAGGTTTGCTGTGTTCCCTGAAACTGTATGGGGCTTCCCAGGAGGTGCTAAAGAACCTGCCTGTCAAGGCAGGAGATTTAAGAGATGTGGGTTCGATCACTGGGTCGGGAAGATCTGCTGGAGCGGGGCATAGCAACCCACTCCAGTATTCTTGCCTGGAGAATCCCATGGACAGAGGAGCCTGGTGCGCTATAGTCCATGGGATTGCAAAGTAAGACACAACTGAAACGACTTAGCACTCACGCACTGGCACCACATGAGGGGCAGAGGGAGAACGCTACTCTGGTTGGAAGTTTAGGGGCAAAATCCAACGTTTCAACAGCATGTATTCTCCCTGCTTTTTCAACATTCCATTGCTCTTTCCATCATAGCAGAGAGGTTCCCAGGGCTTAGCTCAGTTCTCTGTGTGTGTGGGATGGAGGGTTTATGACTGTTAAGCTCTCTAGTAAAGCAGCTCCCTTCCAGAACCCTGGGCAGTGATATAGTAGTTCTCCATCCACTGAAGACCTTCCAAGGCATTCATCTGGGTTGGTTTAACAGCTTTACTTTCACTTTTGGACACATTTCAGAGACTTAGACAATCTCCCAACATCATCCCCACCGCCACTAACTGGGACGCACGCTGTCCTCAGAATGGAGGGTCCAGGCCCTGCTCGGGAAGGAACAAGAGCCACTGGCCACAGCAAGGGTTCCAGGAAACTGACACTTTCCACAGTGGGAGATAAACCTTTGCATTTTCAGCAGCTACTTCACAGAAGCATGCAGGAGACTAACCTGAACCAAAATGGTTAGGGAAGATATAAGTGTAACTTGCTGATACATTATCACCTAATCGCATACCCTGCACCCTCCCTTTGCTTGGGGATGTCATCACCAGTCTGAGTGCCATCCCAGACACCTTGCTGTGGCTCACACATGTTACTGCTTCTGCTTCGTCCCCCTCCCCTGCCTTTCTCATTTGCCTTGGCTCTTAGTCATACTTCCCTGGTGGCTCAAACGGTAAAGAATCTGCCTGCAATGCAGGGGACCCTGGGTTGCGAAGATCCCTTGGAGAAGGGAACGGCTACCGACTCCAGTATTCTTGGCCTGGAGAATTCCATGGAGAGTGGAGCCTGGCAGGTTATCATCCATGGGGTCACAAAGAGCCAGACATGACTGAGCGACTAACACTTAGTCATGCTACTGAGCCATCAAAGGCAGGTATAGCTCAGCAAGATGGCTTTCCTCAACCTTTAAGTATGAGACCAGACGTCCTCAGACACAAGCCTAGTAGAAAAGGCAGATGGGCTTCATGTCTGCTCCAGTCAACTGCCCATGGACATAATCATTTCCATGGACATAATCAGACACTTAGTGGGATACACTCAAAGTGAAAGTGAAAGTCGCTCAGTTGTGTCCGACTCTTTGTGACCCCATGGCCTATACGGTCCATGGAATTCTTCAGGCCAGAATACTGGAGTGGGTAGCCTTTCTGTTCTCCAGGGGATCTTCCCTGGCATTGCAGGCAGATTCTTTACCAGCTGAGCCACAAAGGAAGCCTGGGATACACTCAGGTTGCCACTTAATGAAGGTAATGTTTTCTAAGAAATCCTAGAACATTAGATTTGATACAGGAGCATTATGATTCCATGAGCAGCATTCACTGATAAATAAAAAATACAAATCTTCATTCCTTCCATTTCTGGTCAACAAATAAGAAAGTTGGGAGAGTTCTACACAGGGACCTTTGCCAGGGCGTTGCCCACCCTCAGGGGAGGGTTTTTTTTTTTCCCAAGGGATGTCTACAGGGCAAACTGGCATGGTTACTACATCAACAGAAATGGAAACAATTCTAAATGGAAATCAGATCATCATCCCTACCTTAAAATCCTTCAATAGCTCCATCACTCACAGGACAAAACCTTCATTCCATCCCATGACCTTCAGCTCCTTCTGCACCATCTGCCTTTTGCTTTATGCTGCAGGAACACTATATTTCTTGGATGATTTCATCTTATGTCACACTTTAAGCCTCTATATCTGAGATTTTTCTCTATTTAACAAGGTTTTTTTTTTTTTTTAAAATTCTATTTCTTAAATGTAGGCAATAGTTCCATACTTTTCAAAATCCATTGAAAACTCCTCCTTTGGGGAGATTTTCCACACATGCCTTTGTGCTCCAGGCATGATAACCGAAACTTTACATTAAATGACTTGTTCCCGCTCGCATGTGTGTGTGCGTATGTGCTCAGTCATGTTCTGCTCTCTGCAACCCCATGGACTGTAGCCTGCCAGGCCCCTCTGTCCATGGAATTTTCCAGGCAAGAGTACTGGAGTGGCTTGCCATGCTCTTCTCCGGGGATCTTCCCAACCCAGGGACCAAACCAGCATCTCTTGCATCTCCTGCATCAGTAGGCAAGTTCTTTACCACTAGCACCACCTGGGAAGCTCCTTCTAAAGCACTCCAAACAGTGACTAGCACAAAGCAGCTGCTCAGTGATTTTTCAAAGCTATAAGTATTGCCTCATCATTGAGTTAAACCACCTCGCATTTATAGTATTCGCTCCCATGCTCTTATTAGACATGAAGCTCCTGTCTATGACTTTGCTGCTGCTGCTGCTGCTGCTAAGTCACTTCAGTCTAAACCACTAATATCTTGCTACTGTTTGGCAAGTGGTAGGTCTCATATAGGATGTGCTGAGCTAAAACAGACAAAAGCAGTTTGGGTGCCTGAGAATTCGACACGGAGCCTGGTTAAGTACTTCAGGGACCCATCATGCAAAAGCCTGGGGTGCGGCTCATTTTGATTCTGTTCCCAGTAGACTAGGTCTCACACTCTCTTCTATTTGGGCACCACTGTCTGGTGTATTACCTACCAGGCTACTGCCCAGAAGCCACACATCCTAGGAGCAGAAGCAGCAGAGGCAAGACAAGAGTTGGCTCCCTTCTTTCCATTACTCTAATCAAGCTCCGAGTTATAGCATCTACCCTTAATCTGATTCGAGAAGGGCCTTAATAGCAGGATAGAAGCAAAGAATGAAGCCAGTTCTTCAAGGAGTGGCTCACTTTAATGGCACTTATTTTTGTGGCCCAGCAATGAAAGTGCGGCTCCTGACTGGGGCCAACGGTTGCTCTTGGATACGCGCATCGGGCCCTGCCTGAAGGTACACCGTGCTTGATGGCACAAGTCAGTCCTTCCTGATTTAATTAAGAGTTTTTTTTCCTCTATCTCTCTTGACCTTCCGCTTGATTATGTAGTAAAGTATTCCTGGAGAGCAGTAATCCTATAAACTCAACATCAATCCTCGCAGTGATGAAAACGACAAAGCTGTCAAAATTTCAGCCTCACGAGGACTTCCCTGGTGGTCCAGCGGAAACTGTGCTTCCAGTTCAGGGGGTGTGGGTTCAGTCCCTGGTTGGAAACTAAGATCCTACATGCCGGGCAGTCAGAAAAACAAACGAATAAAACAAATACACCTATTTTAAAAATTAGTTTATTTTAATTGAAAGCTAATTACCTTACCATATTGTGGTGGCTTTCCCATACATTGACATGAATCAGCCATGGGTGTACATATGTCCCCCCTATCCCTGTGGGTTGCCCCAGAGCACCGGCTTTGGGTGCCCTGCATCATGCATCAAATTTGCACTGGCCATCTATTTTACACATGGTAATATACATGTTTCAGTGCTATTCTCTCATATCGCCCCACACTCACCTTCTCCAAATGTACTTATTTTTAAAAAGGTGTTATATATACACTACCACGTGTAAAATAGATAGATAGTGCTACATAACACAAGTCAGTGCCCAGTCAGGCACTCTGTGATGATCTAGAGGGGTGGGATGGGGGAGGGGAGGGAGGTTGAAGAAGGAGGGGATATATTTATATAATTATGACTGATTCGAGTTGTATGGCAGAAACCAATCCAAAATTGTAAAGCAATTTTCCTCCAATTAAAAAATTGGAGGAAACATACTGGTATGTTTAAAAAAAAAAAGATGTTAAAAAATTTCAGCCTTACAACTTCCAGATGGGATCAGCTTGGAGATATAAAGGCAGAGAAACGGAAGGCCCAGGATCCATTAAGAGAAAAAAATGAAGAGTTAAATAAATAAAAGGACCCAAACAATGACAACGGGAAGCTTTGACTTTCAGGATACGCAGGAAACTTTTGCCTTTCTGCCTGTGCCATTAACACAGTGATTTAGTAATTTCCGTGGGAGCTGCCATTCCCTTGGAATACTATTAGTGTCAGAGTCAGGGAAAATGAGGAAGTCTTTTTTTCTCCCCTAGTATGCAAACAGAGCTTAGAAACATGTTTGCATTTGGATTGGATGATCTAAACCAACAAAGTTCAACCTTTTCACTAGGAGCTGTGAGCTGTTTGACAAGACCTACTTTTTATCAGGCAGGTTCAAAGTCTACACACTGCAGAGGCCTCCTTAATAAGAGGGACTAATAAGATTATTTCCTTAAAGATCTAACTCTGGCACCCATCCGCCTATTAGACAGCAGAGCCGATTCATTCTCTAAATTGCTTACCTTCAAAAGAAAAGCTCTGTTGATTGGACCAGGGCCCCAGCATGGCACACCAAGATGCTATTAGTGGGATCCTCATTTGGATTTGAAGTGGGTATTATTTTTGTCTTTTTCTGGAGTTTGTTTTTTTTTTTTCCCTGTCATCAAAAAATTAATTTCCCAAACTAAATACAATAATTGCATTTCAGTGACTTGAGTCAGAATCACTTATATTTCACTTATTCTCAAAATCTCTCCAAACATCTTGCCTCCACTTGGGGACATATTTAACCAGCTACCAAAAAAAAAAACTAGTAAATGTAGGCACATTTCTGGGTAAGTCAACTTTAATGTAAGGACTGAGAAATGGGGCAAATCTGTATTAAGCATACACAGAATAGAGCAAAGGCGCTATTCAGAAATTTTTTTCCAAGCTTCTATTTTGACTCATTTGGGATCATAACCCAAAATCTTCAGTTGAATGGGAAGGTTTGAGGAAGAAAGATCATGTGATCATCAAACTGAATTCTGGCTTCCTACCTCCTACGTTCCTCTATCAAGGCTTGTGTGATCTGCTGAAATAATGAGCCGTTTTCACTCTCCATTCCCTAGGTGGGAGGGCATTCAGCCATTTAAAATTGGCCCCATTCGGAGAAAAATGATTTAAAAATGGGGACCATTTAAACAGGTCATTCTATTTTGCAAAGGTGAAATGATGATCAGCGTAGGATATTTAATGATCTAAGAGAGGCATGAGAAAAAATGTTCTTCTGATGGAAATAGAGTCACTTTTCTAAGGAGAGAGGGTGAAGCCATATGTGGAACTTGGTGCTTTCTGGCCTCCAGTGACTGAATCAGCATCATGTATAGCTCTGAAGCCTAGCATCCCGGATTACACCACATCTATGATATACATTTCCTTGCTCACTGGAACATGTATGAAATAGGAATTCCTTTTGCAAATTATAGCATTTTATAAGTTTAACTGGCAAAGGTTTCTCTTGTATTCATATATAAGATAATAATGAGTTATTTGGAAGTGAGTATATTTTAGGATTGCTGAATTATTGTCATAGAGACTTAATAAATCTTGTCTGGAAAAAAATAACTGAATAAATGGGCTACCTTCTCAAGGGACTCCCAATACTTAAGGGAATAATCATATTTAACGACAAAACCTTCCAACCTTTGCATCACTGACTGAGACATAATTTTTTGATCCTATATAGATATGTTAAAAATAAAGAACAACAAACCCAAAGCAACAATGTCTGAAAGGTAGATAAACAAGAGAAAGGGGTTCTATTCTATCACTCTGAAAATAAATGTAAGGATATAAAAAGAGAATTGATATTTTCTATGTCAGGCACTTTCTCCATATTTTCTTTCTGAAGTTCCATGTGGTAGAAGTTACCAGTTGTTTCACAGATGATGCAATTGAACCTCAAAAACTAAGATATTTGCCCAAGATCCAACACCTAGTGTATATAAAAGCCAGGTTTGAACTTGGCTATCTGACATCAGTTTTGTACTGCTACTGCTGCTGCTGCTGCTGCTGCTAAGTCGTTTCAGTCATGTCCGACTCTGTGTGACCCATAGACGGCAGCCCACCAGGATCCCCATCCCTGGGATTCTCCAGGCAAGAACACCGGAGTGGGTTGCCATTTCCTTCTCCAATGCATGAAAGTGAAAAGTGAAAATGAAGTTGCTCAGTGACCCCATGGACTGCAGCCTACCAGGCTCCTCTATCTACATCCCACTAGTCTTGGAAAATAATTCTTCTGACTAGTGGTTGGGTAGTTTTCTTTTAATTAAATAAATTTGTCCATAGTGGAAAATAGTGTCAGAGCAGTGGTGTTGGTGTTGCTTTAACATCCTATCACGATGCTTCCAAACTCCTTCACACTGGAATCTCCTAGGGATCTTTTAAAAATACAGATGCCCGGATCCCATCCCGAGCCATTCCGATTTCACTGCTATCAGGTGTGACCTGGGCACTGAGACTTTAAAAGTTCCTCAGATGATGCTAGTGTACAGCAAGCCTGGGAACCACTGCTCTAGGTGGTTCCCATGATGCTCTAGGGAAACGAGACAGACATCTCTTTGCTGGTGGGAAATCTGCATGAACAATCACATATGGAGCCTTGTTATTATTCTGCTCTTTCTTAAATAACGCACGCCATATTTTAAGAAGTTATTTCTCTTTTCAAAAAATTACATTTATCTTATGTCACCTTTAGCTCCTTTTCCTATAGACTTGCTAATGCCAACTCATGAAGTCAAAATAAAAGGAATTTTGTATTTTTCTTATTCTGTGGAGTTTTTTCATCCTCTTACTATTTAGACTTTCATCCTCTTATTTACTACTGAAAAGACCTTGATCACTGTCCAATTTTCTTGGAGAACTACCACTCCTTGTTCTTGTTTTTATGTACTGGACAGATGGTTGGTGTATTTCATCTCCATGCCAGGGCAATTGATTCAGGTATGGGCTCGTAACACCAATGGAGACCAGGGCTGTTAATAGAACAGTAGGGGAGTTGTGTAGTAAAGAGTTAACCGTACTCAAAAAGAAGTCTGGCCTTTGTCCTCGGCTCCTGAGAGGTGACCTTAAAGCCCTTGGAATGTTCTGCCTGGGAAAATCCTGTGTTTACCTGGAGGGCCTTGGGTCACACTGAGTAGTCTAACAATGTGATTTATGGTGGGAGCTTGACCTCTGGGGAGACTAGACACCGAAGGTCAGCATGTGGTGGTCAATCATGACTCTGTGACTGATGCCCAATAAAACTCTGGACGCCAAGATGTGGGAGAGCTTCCCTGGTTGGCAGTACTCCAGGTCTACTGTCCCACATGGTTACCTGGAAAAGTTGGTGTTATCCATGACTGTACTGGGGGTATCCAACTGGAAGCTTTGCTCTTGGAAATTCCCTAGACTGTGTTCCATGATGTTCCATGAGTTTCTTCCCGTGACTTAATTTCATCTGCATCCTTTTATGGAAATAAACACTAACTATGAGTATCACAGCTGACAGTGAATTCTGTGAGTCCTTTTAGCAAATGATCAAACCTGAAGGTGACAGTGGGGACTTCTAAACTTTGCAGTTGATGTAAAAGGTGAAAGTGATCCTGTGGACTTCCTGTCTCTGCAGGTAGAGAGTCTTCTTTTCCACGAGGATTGGTCTTCCTACGACAGAAGCTGGAGTTGTTGGTGCTCATCTTTATTATCATGGAAAAATGCCAACATAGAAGACAAGGGCCCTATGATATCATTTGAGCCCCTAAAATCTAACTTGTCTAAAGGTACCCCTGGACTCCTTTTCAGTTTTGTGACAAAAAAAAAAAAAAAAATTCTTTCTAAAGCCTAATCTTCACTGAGACACTCTCATTTGTAATTCACTGTATTATTTCATTAGGTTCTTGTAAAGAATCAATTAAACAGCATGATGTGTGAAAGAGCTTAGTATAATATCTGGAACTTAGGGGCTTGATGAATATGAGCCCATTAATTATTATTATTATAGTCATTTTGATTTTCAATATTGTTCTACTGAAAAAAAAAACAATTAAAGCCCAATGATCCCAAGATTAAGCAATGATACGCTGGCTGTGCTGACCAAGGTAACCTGGTCCTGTGTCTACTCTCAGTTTTCCTGCAGCCAAAGGTGGCGCCCCTTGGCTTCCTCAATCGCCCATAGCTGCCCCTCTGAACTCCTGAGCTTCAGATATATTTCAGAACACACTTAGGACTGTCTGTGATAAAATATGCATATTTCCTGAAACTCAAAGGATTCTCACTGAATGTAATAAGTGGAAAGTTATTTTACAGGAAATGAAAATCTAAGATTAATACTCTCTGATGTTATCTAGTCCCCTCAGGACAATTATTCACTGTACTATAGCAAAATAAACTTGCAAAATGTGGGAATTGGTTTTCTCCTTGGGTTTCTAGGGTAAGTGAACTCCTGAAATGACTCAAAATCATCTCCTGGCTGTTCTAGCCTGAACTTCTCCTCACTGAAGAAGCATCAGGCTTTCTAGAACTCAAGACTTGAAGCAAATTCATGGCCACTTCCCCAATGCTGAGCAAAGGTAGAGGAAAAATAAAACAGACTTAGAGCTAATCAATCAATACATAGTTATCGATCACCACTTACTAACGTTGTAAGAGGTAAGTTAGATCATCACCGACCTCAAGGAAATTAAAATATTCATTCATTCCCTCTTTCCATCAACAAATCTCTACTGAACTTTATGCCAAGCTCTCTGCTTTTTTAGTTTGCCTGAAGCAAAATATCCTTATGGACTTAACGACTGTAAAGAACAGCAAATCGCAAATATGGTCCATTTAAGATTCACAAGAAAGCCTTATAAAAAAAATACAGTTATCTGAGCCTTAATTCAAAACTACTATATGAAAAGTTTCTCAGGGGTCCAGAAACCTATTCTTCCAGCAAGTGGTTCCCTTGACTATTGTGCTTAACTGAGTTTGAGAACCACAGGGATAGATGTTAAAACACATACATGAAAACAGTCTAATACAAGGCAGTGTTTCTGTGCTAAGCGGCGATGAGGGGGTGCACTGAGCGGTCAGCTAAGGGAGAGATGACTTCAGACAATGCCCCTCTTTCATCCCCCAAGTTGCTATATAATCATAACTTACTCTGAGTTTATTCAAGCTGGTAGATGGTGATGCCTCCTGAAGCATTACCACAGATCTGTGCAGTTCATTCCCAGGTAGAGAGTCAAAAATGAGTCAGGCAGGCTTCTCCGTACAGTCTCACCCCCTCACTCAGAGCCTCAAACGCCACGCAGCTCAAAGGACAATGTCTCAGGACTTCCCCAGCCATAAGGATTCTTGCCTTAAATCATTCTTCTCTTCACATCTATTTTTGAATGGCTGTTAAGTGTGATGTCGGCATACCTTTTTCCGTAGGGCCACGTGTCTTTTTCTCCCTAGCACTAGAAGCAGACCGCTGACACCCGGGCTGCCCCTGGATTGCCGTGCCTTGATTCATTCGTCTAGAGTTGGAATGAAGTATGATCTTGAAAGGAGGGGGCGGGGTGGTGAGACAGACCTGGGTTTCATTCCTAGCTTTGACATCTGCTGTGGAATGACTGACAAAATGCATTCCATCTCTCAGAACCTCAGTTTTCTAATCTTTATGAAGGGAGAGAGCCCAGGGTGAGGCTTCACAGTGAGGCTTAAATAAGACAATACATGTGAAGAGAATAAAATAGAAGATATGGTCAATGAGAAGCAGAGACGGTTATTATTAGTTTCCAATTCACTGGCAACTACCCAGGTGGTGTTAGTGGTAAAGAATCTGCCTGCCAGTGCAGGAGACATGGGTTCTGGTTCAATCCCTGGGTCCAGAAGATCCCCTGGAGGAGGGCACGGCAACCAACTCTAGTATTCTTGCCTAAATAAAGGAGACTGGTGGGTTATAATCCATGCGGTCGCCAAAGAGTCAGATACAGCGGAGCACATGTGCATGCACACACACCCTCCCCCACACAGGCTTACCCCAGGTGGTGCCTGTGCAAAGAATCTGCCTGCCAATGCAGGAGACACAAGAGATGAGGGTTTGATCTCTGGGTCAGGAAAATCCCCTGGAGGAAGGCACAGCAACCCACTCCAGTTGCCTGGAAAATCCCATGGACAGAGGAGCATGGTGGGCTACAGTCCATGGGGTCCCAAAAGAGGTGGACACAACTGAGCACGCATACCCAAAGGCTTGCTACCTTCAGTATAAGGCACATAATTCAAGAAGTGGGCTCTCCCTTCTGCCATCCACACAAAGTTGCACTTCAAATCTCGGTGTGGGCTATCAAAGTACAAAGAAATGGAGCTGCTCTGCAAACTTGGCTTTGTCATTGTAAAAGACCATCTTTCCCCTTATTTCTTCTCATGCCACAGAAATTATAATAGTATACTAGAAGCTAGGAAAATCAGTTTAAATACCTTTTTATGATAAGATATTCAAAACATGCTTCTATGGTTTTCAAATAAAGAACATATCATCTAACTGTCAGAGAAGGCAATGGCACCCCATTTCAGTACTCTTGCCTGGGAAATCCCATGGATGGAGGAGCCTGGAAGGCTGCAGTCCATGAGGTCACTAAGAGTCAGATACGACTGAGCGACTTCACTTTCACTTTTCACTTTCATGCATTGGAGAAGGAAATGGCAACCCACTCCAGTGTTCTTGTCTGGAGAATCCCAGGGACGGGGGAGCCTGGTGGGCTGCCGTCTATGGGGTTGCACAGAATCAGACACGACTGAAGTGACTTAGCAGCAGCAGCAGCAGCAGCAGCATCTAACTGTGGAGGGGTTTGTAGACTATATAAAAACACGCTGGGCAGGCACTTCTGATATGAAAGAGAGGAACTTTCTGATATGATAGAAGAACTTTAAAAATGGGTTTTGGGGATGATTGTGCAACTGTATAAATTTACTGAAAATCATTAAATCTAGGACTTACAGTGGGTGAATTTTTTGGTATATAAATTATACCTCCGTAAAGAGACACAGCAACTTAAGAATCAAGAAATGAGAAGAGAGGAAGGGAGGAAAGGAGAAAAAGTAAGGTTAAACTTTGAATCATAAGTATGCAGATTTAAACAGTAACAGTTTTGTTTTAAACAGTAACATTAAAACAGTTATTGTTTTAAACAGTAACGTTACTTTGATGAACCCTAACCTATCAGATCTACCTCCTGGTAAGGGAAAATTTGGAGTTCCATAGGAACCAGTGCTTCCTAAACCATGATCTGATCTCGACACAGGAAGCAGAGCTCTCCTGAAAATGAAGAAAAGTGGAGAATGGCAGCCTGCTACTGGCTCATTTCCAAGTTCCTTGAAGACTCTTCTTCCCAATTTGCTCCTGCAAGATGTCCTAATACTCTTTAAATCTTCCACTAATCAAAATCTGCTTTCAAATCTTTCTCTGTTCAAAGGAACGGAGAAAGTAAGTGAGGCAAAGGCAGACAGAGCTGAATATGCACAGGACGCTCCTGCTCCTGGAGGAGACTTCGCTGGTGGAATTTTTGGTGCCAGATCCTGGGAACAGAGGTGCATTCTCCTGTCCTTTCTATCTTCCCAGGTACAAGACCATAGAAGAGATATCTGACCCAGGCAGGCGGGTTTGATGTTCACCGTGTAAGAGGTAGAGAATTTGATAAAATTAGTAGTGATTTTCAGCAACTACTGATTTGCCACTTTCTCATCTATGCCTCAGGCTCTCCCTAATGCCTCCCACATCAGGTGTTTAGCTTCATCTGCACTGAAGTCTCCATTGCCTGCAGTTGGCAACTGTTCCTGCAAGCACTCATTTGATTTTCTTTGAATATGCAGGGTTAACACGCCATCAATTCTAGGACTCATGTAAGTTAATACGTGGCATCCCAGGAAATAACAGTCTCATAGTAAAAGAATGAAGGTTGATAGGTATGAACCTTATGCGGATGACATTAAGGTTGTACTACCAAGCATTTACGATCATTCAGACCAACATGAGCGCTTGATCACTTTAATGGGAATCAAGAAGAACCCATTTAAATGACCAGAGAGGTCTCTCACCAGATGCTTCAAACAATGTTAACCTTGCCCAGTGTGTAAGTGTATGAATATCTCAAGCCATAAGGAACATCGTGGTCATCCTTTAACAAATATTCTGAGATGCCTAAAGGAGGAAGACGGACCTTTCAAATCTGAAACTCAATGTATTACTACCTGAGAAGACCACACATTTTATGGAACTGGACAGATTCAATGAATGTGCTCAAAGCACGGTCAAAATAAGGTCTAAAGAGGTTATTTTAGGTCACCATGTTGTTTAATGCTCTTAGTAACACAGAGGGACATATCCTATCAAGAGGAGGCACTGAAGGGGCACAAATGCATTGGAAGAAATGCTAAGTGTGAAGATGTGATTAGTCTTAACCTGCATGCCTCATCAAAGTCTCAGGGGTCTTGAATGGAAAAGGATTCCACACTTATCGTATTTTTTTCCTCTCCAACTTCATCGCCCTGACCCTTTTGTCTTTCAGCATCACCCAGCTCTTTAGGTTAGGTCAATGTACCCCTGCGTCATTCCCGTACCAGTCTGTACTCACAGATCTTAAATATGGGCCAGATTCATCCTCCTCTGAAGAGACAACCCCTCATTCCATGTCAATATTTTCCAACCTGCCTCACTTCCCTCTTGCTTCCCTGGATCTCTGTCTCTCTGTTTCAATCCTGATTCTTCCTGGGTCGCCCCCAGCACAGGATCTCATTATCTGTCCAGTCTTTGTCTTCTCTCCATCCTGTCGCCTTCTGTTCACAGCTCTAATCATGCCATTCATCTTGCTCCATTGTATTTATCTGTTCAGAAGACTGGCATTCCCCACTAACTATCAGTTCCATTAGGGAGTGAAATGGGTGTGATTTATCACTGTACTTTTCAAGGCCTAACACCCTGCCAGGCACATTCAAGGCACTGCTAACTCACTGACTGACGAACGAATGAAAACACTCCTTCACAGCCAGCCATCAAGAAAAAAAAAAAAAGTGATAGAAATAAATGATTCCTTTACCAGCCAGCATCATTTCTTTACAAAATGTGAAACTGCCCAAATATAGTCCCCATAGCACTGGGACACTCTGACGGTAGAGACACAGAATATTTTCCCCCAAATGGAGGGCTTTCAAAATACAGGGGGCGAGGGAAGTGCTATACTTAGTTGGCTAAAGGCTTTTATTTGAAACCTGATTATTTGGAATTAGAGCATTATTTTTCAAGGCAGTGGTTTGGAGACACACAGAAATAATGTCTAGAACAAAGGGAGATCTAATGAACTCCAGAAATCAGCCCATTCATTCATCTACAGGGACTACTGGGTCTAACTTTCACAGTGTCATGTAAAATTAATTTGGTTCCTGAAGGAATCCATTCACTAGAGGATCAAGAAAGCCTCTTTGGTGATTGAAGGGACACCCCCAGACAAAAAGTGACAGGAGACACAAGCAGGGTAGGTGTCCTATTTTATAGTCGGCCCAGCCTCCTGGAAAACACACAGAAAGCAGCAGCCCAAGGCAAAGATCCTGGGGCTACCAGGGTTCCTATGCTGATGCCCAACAGAACTGAAATTCAATGGAAATCAAGTAGCAGACAACGTGAGCCGCAAGACTTGAAAACTAACATGCAGCCTAATGAGCATATTCTAACTGCAGGCTCTGCTTGTTAACTGTTGAAAATATTTTCACACGGCTTTGGGTGAGGCAGGATGGGGCTAGTTACGCGTCTGTGCTGAAAGGGAACTCGTGTAAGCCAGGCTCAACCAAGTCACCTGGATCTTGTCTGTGACTAGAAATGAAATCTGAGCACGTTCTGGACTGGGCTGTTCCTTGACAAAGCCCATCGGTTTTGCAGAAACCAGAAGGTAAACAGCTTCGTCAGGCTCAGTAAAGAGAAGGGCTGTCAAGTTCCTATTGGAGGGACGCGTGGTCCTTCTCTGATCTGTGCAAGAAAACCTGACTCAAGATGAGCCTCAAACAGGAACTGAGAAAGCGCTTGCATGACATCAGTAGCCTTCGGTGAGAGTTTTTAAGGGAACAAGGGCACACTGTGCAAAAGAGAGAGACCTAAACAATTTATCCAGCCAGATGTGTTACTCTCATATAGGTGAGTATCATCAGCCTAACTTTCCAAAGACTCCTGAGGTCAAGAAGGCCAGTGGGATTGACAGGCCACTTAGCTGTTGGGTGAACACAGGGCTGCGTGAATCGGAAATTTGTTTCTGCCATTTCTAATTACAAACTCTAATGCTGTTACTTGTCTTATATTGGTCTGGGCTCTTTACACCGGAAGGCTTGATACTTATATGACACAGTCCACATATATTCTCCTCTTGCACATGACCCTAGGTACTAACATGGGCCAACTTCCATCCATCGAGCTTTTCCACTGGGAATGCTCAGTGGTGATCTGGGTTAGTTATTAAAATGCACATTCCTTGGCCCTACCCCAGACCCACTGGAACAGAATCTCTAGGGGTCGGACTCAGGTATCCTAATTTAAACAGAGAAAAACAAAGCAAAGATCTCTTATAAGTCTGATACCCAACAAACCACTTATCATAGACTGTGGCAACCTATGACGTATGGCAATACCTACCCCCGAATACATTCTTTTTATCCTGCTTTTAGGAGCCTGCAAATGTCATTAGATCCAGTCACCACTCAGATCCAGTCACCACTCAGTGTTAAGAATCTGCCACACTTCTCAAGACTCCCTGAAAACACACGCATCTGAGAAGAGATGTGCAGAAACAACGTCTCGCAGGCTGAGTTAGAGTGCAGCAGAACACAGGGCCTCCAGAATAAAGCTTCTGTCAAAACTTCGTCCTTCCTGTTTCCCTCCCTGTCTTTACTTTAACCTTTACCACTACTGACCTAAGTTTTCTTTAAGTACATCTTTACATCTGTTTTTTTCTCCTGATGAAATGCATTCATCGGAAAGAAAATTTTACACCACTGCCTGAAGTGTAAAACAAGCATCGCCTGCCCTACATACAAAGTAAAGGTAAGAACAGATAGAATGAAATGAAAGTGAGAAGATAAAAGCACCAAACATGTTCTCCTTGATAGAGTTGAAGTTCGTGAAGAGTGAAGTCACTCAGTCGTGTCCGACTCTTTGCCACTCCATGGAGTGTAGCCTGCCAGGCTCCTCCCTCCATGGGATTCTCCAGGCAAGAAAGAGTACTGGAGTGGGTTGCCATTTCCTTCTCCAGGGGATCTTCCCGACCCAGGGATCGAACCCTGGTCTCCCGCATTCCAGGCAGATGCTTTAACCTCTGAGTCAGTTGAAGTGGAACTCACCCTATAGTGTGATTCAGTCATTCAACACACTGCTGTGCACCTACACTCTTAAATAACTCCCCAATATTACCCAGAGGCATGACCCTAAGGGCATGCTCCCCACTCTTAGCCTCCTGGTAGGGTACAGGGCAGTGCTCTCCCAGAATGTCTGAGTCACAGGTGCGGGGCGTGCGGTCTGGGAGTCCCAGGCGTCGGATGTGGGACGTCCACGTAGCCCCCCGGACATCACAGCTTTGTTCAAGGCCACCCAGGCTCTGCCGCCTTCATACGCTGCAGAAGCCTTCTCACGAGGTGTTCACGGGAGGCAGGGCAGAGGTGGGGACAGTGGGGCAGCAAAGAAAGAAAGGTTCTTTTATTCCAGGTTTGAATCTCATGCAGGGTAAGGTTCAGCATACCAAGTCCTTTCCTGGCTGTAAGGATAAAAAGATAAAATAGCTCCCTCAACCACAGTGGAGTTGAGGATGCCTCTGACAAGCGGCGTAATTAAGATCTCGCATAAACACAGCGCCTCCGAGGACCGTAAAAGCTGACTAAATGGGGACTTGTTCTGTTTGGCTTTTCTTTCCTTTATTTAGTTTTCCCGTGGAAGTTTCACTTTGAAGCCAGGCTGGCCTTAGGCAAAAGTGCAGAATCTACGATCTCCTAGCATCGACCCCCGCCTCTCCCATCTTGTTCCTTCTGAGGTCCAAGCCCTCAGTCAGGGCCACCCAGCCTGGAAGAGCTTCCCGCACATGCGCCCTGCTGGCCGCCACCCACTCTGGCCCCTGCGGGCTTCTGTGCTACACGGAGGCTACACGGAGGAACTGTGCTACACGGTCTGAAGCTCTCCTCCTACTTCCCCTCATCAAACACAGAGGACTGTGTCCTACACCACCGCAACATCTGCCCTGCACTGTGGACTCATCTGCGTGGGGAAGAGGAGGCTGCCGGTGACTTCCTGGTTGGGACTTTTCATAGGAGTGACCCACTTACAATCTTGAGCTTACTGAAGGCTGATAGAGGTGGGGCTATTGATGGAGGTGCAACTGACCCAAGAGGTTTAACATGTACGGGGTTGGTGGTGGTGCGGCTCTGGCCCTGGAGGTAGCCTGCCTACATCCAAGCCCCAGTTCTGCCATTTTTAGCTGAACAATCTCAGGCATTTAACTGAAGCTTTCTAAACACCCATCCTCTCATGGGTAAATAGGACTGTCAGGATGAGTAAATGGAATAAATCATGGAAAGCTCTCTGTATAGTCCCTGGAATTTAATAAGAACTCCCTAGATGTTCAACCTGGTTTTAGAAAAGGCAGAGGAACCAGAGATCAAATCACCAACATCCGCTGGATCATTGAAAATGCAAGAGAGTTCCAGAAAAACATCTATTTCTGCTTTATTGACTGTGCCAAAGCCTTTGACTGTGTGGATCACAATAAACTGTGGAAAATTCTGAAAGAGATGGGAATACCAGACCACCTGACCTGCCTCTTGAGAAACCTGTATGCAGGTCAGGAAGCAACAGTTAGAACTAGACATGGAACAAAAGACTGGTTCCAAATAGGGAAAGGAGTACATCAAGGCTGCATACTGTGACCCTGCTTATTTAACTTATATGCAGAGTACATCATGAGAAACGCTGGGCTGGAAGAAGCACAAACTGGAATCAAGATTGCCGGGAGAAATATCAATAACCTCAGATACGGAGATGACATCACCCTTATGGCAGAAAGTGAAGAACTAAAAAGCCTCTTGATGAAAGTGAAAGACAAGAGTGAAAAAGTTGGCTTAAAACTCAACATTCAGAAAATGAAGATCATGGCTTCTGGTTCCATGACTTCATGGCAAATAGATGGGGAAACAGTGGAAACAGACTTTGCGTGACAGACTTTACTTTTTGGGCTCCCAAATCACTGCAGATGGTGACTGCAACCATGAAATTAAAAGACACTTGCTCCTTGGAAGAAAAGTTATGACCAACATAGACAGCATATTAAAAAGCAGAGACATTGCTTTGCCAACAAAGGTCCATCTAGTCAAAGCTATGGTTTTTCCAGTAGTCATGTATGGATGTGAGAGTTGGACTATAAAGAAAGCTGAGTGCCAAAGAATTGATGCTTTTGAACTGTGGTGTTGGAGAAGACTCTTGAGAGTCTCTTGGACTGCAAGGAGATCCAACCAGTACATCCTAAAGGAGATTAGTACTGAATATTCATTGGAAGGACTGATGCTGAAGCTGAAACTCCAATACTTTGGCCACCTGATGGGAAGAACTGACTCACTGGAAAAGACCCTTATGCTAGGAAAGATTGAAGGCAGGAGGAGAAGGGGATGACAGAGGATGAGATGGTTGGATGGCATCACCAACTCAATGGACATGAGTTTGAGTAGAATCCGGGTGTTGGGATAGACAGGGAGGCCTGGCGTGCTGCAGTCCATGGGGTCACAAAGAGTCAGACACAACTGAGTGATTGAACTGAACTGAACTGAAATGTAACAACTGCACCTTCCAACTCCAAGTACTTGTTTTTGATTGATAGCTTCACTCTTTGTTTCTCTGACAGTGGCCGGAAGCCAGTGATCTTAAAGGTAGTGGGAGAATTAATTATAACATGTGAAACATACTCAACCTTCAGATCTGAAATGACAGGTAAATAACACAATTTGAAAGGAATAGAGTCTCTCTGCTTAGACAACGTTTATGTCCTCTCGCTTACAATGTAAATATGACAACTCACAATAACGCTGCTCTTAGCCTCACAACCGCATTTGTGCAGGTGCTATCACAGAGAAAAATGAGCATCTATCTTCCAGCTTCAAATGTGTCCACAAACGGTAATTTGAGGCAGCCATTCTTCCTAAACAAGAATTTCCCTCAATGCTAATTGCTTCTAAGGGCTGGTCAGTTAACGGTGACAAATACTTCCACTCATTAAAGGAGATGCCATTGAGAATGGGTCCCACTTAATGCAAGGATGCTTTAAGTGGCAGGTCACAAGATAAAGGAACTTTGGGTCCCAGGGCTCAAGTGACACCTCCCATGTGCCACAGCAAATGGCTAGAGGGCTTTGAGCTGATTGGGTCAAAAATTAGCAGATATGACAACACTGAGAACGTGATTCTGCATGTCAACCATTGTGATGTCCCCACCACAGCAAAACTGTCAATGTCGAGCAAAGACTAAATGTCAAGTCTGGAGATCCCACCACCTTTTAACCACTCACCACTTCTCTGACTGGTATTTACTAGGGAATTGTGACAAACTGGAGAGTGGGCTCCTGTTTGGCTTCTGTATGCAGTAAAGTTTATGTATCTTGTTGTCAAATACCATATCGATACTATACATCAGAAAGGAATAAGATAAAAATTTACTCCTGGGGAGAAATAGCATTGAACCAAACTATATTAGGACCTTGACAGACAACAAGAGAAGGGATTTCTAGAAGAATTTCCAAAGAACCACTTGAACACGAACAACTCATTTTTGCTGTTCTGCTTTGTATGTTCTGGTTGCTGTTTCCAGGCAGTGGAGGATGCATGGCGACGGTATGGCATCCCTAAATCCTTGAGCTGCTCCCAGCTACATTCAGGAGACACACACATATTCCCTAATTCTGTGTGTGTACCTAATTCTGTGTGTGTGTACACATAATGCACGCACACACACAGGCCAAATGAACTATGAGAAAAGCCTCAAAAGAAAAGAAAATGCTGTAAGAATATAAAAATGGGAGAACTGAGGGACATTGTGGAAGGCCTCACTGAGGTCGTGGTCACTGAGCTAAGAGCTGAAGGATGAAGACAGAAGGGAAAGGCAGGAACGAGCAAGCAATGCAGGCATGCCTCATTTGACTGCACTTCGTGTTGCTCTGCAGATAGTGTGTTTTACATAAATGAAGATTCAAGGCAACCCTTGGTGGAGCAGGTCTATGGGCACCATTTTCCCAACAGCATTTGTTCACTCCCTGTCTTTATGTCATAGTCTGGTAATCCTCACAGCATTTTGAACTTTTTCATTATTATTATATTTGTTATGGTGATCCAGATAGTGCAGTGGGTCCACCTGGATCACCGTAAAGAATCTGCCTGCCAATGCTGGAGATGCAAGAGATGCAGGTTCAATCTCTGGGTCAGGAAGATCCCCTGGAGGAGGAAATGATAACCCACTCCAGCATTCTTGCCTGGAAAATCCCATGGACAGCGGAGCCTGGTGGGCTATAATCCATGGGGTTGCAAAAGAGTCAGACACAACTGAGTGACTGAGCATACATGGTGACCTGTGACCTTTGATGTTACTACTATGACTCACTGAAGGTTCAGATGATGGTCAGCAGTTTTTTAGCAATGAAGTATTTTTAAATTAAGATGTGTACCTTTTTTTTTTAAGACATAATGCTGTTGAACACAATAGGCTCCAGCATAAATATAACTTTATAAAAAAAACATTCATGTGATTTTCTTTATTGAGATAATCACTTTATTGTGGTGGTCTGGAACCAAACCCACAGTATCTTGGGCACATACCTGCTTGTACCAATACTGAGAGAGAGGAAACCATAGTGCTTTCAAGAAATGGAAAGCAAGCCATTGGGCGTGGAAGCAGAGGACAAGGAGAGAGGATGGTGTCATATAAAGCTGGAAGGTTTGTAGGATTTTGATCTTTATCCAAAGTGCAATGGTGTAAAGGGTTTTCAGAGGAGGAGCAGTACCACATGCTAAGATTCTAGTTAAACTACGACAAATACACGGCGCGGGGAGAGCAAGACTAGATGAAATAGATAAGCCAGGAAGCTATCATGGTTCCAGATGAGAAATGATGGTGGTGTCTAGAGACAAAGCCAGTTCCTTTACAGATGTCCCTTTTCTATCTATCTAAAGCTCCTAAAGGACACTGTTTCCTTTCCATTCCTTTCTTCAGCATCTGCAGTCTTTCCTACCTCTCTCTTCTTGTTTCACAAAACCCATTGTCTCTATCTTGGAAAAAAAAATAATAAAACCCCAGCAAAATGCATTGACTCATACAGATGTCTCCACTACTTAACATCTTCTTTCCCCCTCTATTTTTTCTTATAGTTACTTGGCTGTGTTGGGCCCCAACTGTGGCACATGGGATCTTTGTGGTGTCATGTGGGATCGTTCACTCCTGCAGTACAAGGATTCTCTGGTTGTGGTGCACAGGCTCTTCGTTTCCCTGTGGCAGGTGGGATCCCAGTTCCCGGACCAGGGATCAAACTCACATCCCTTGCACTGCAAGGCAGACACCTAACCACTGGACCACCAGGGAAGTTCCTCCCTCTATTTCTAAAGAAATCATTTCTTCTCAGAGTGGGAGGTGCACTGTGCCTCTGTTTCTTCTCTTCTCCACCTGGTGAAAATCTGGCCTTTGTCTTCATCACTTCCGTGAAACACTTCCCCTGGTGGTCGCAGTCACCTCCCTGCTGATATCCGTACGCCTCCTGTTTACCGTGCTGGAGTTTGCTACATTTAACAGTATGGTCCATGCTCATTTACCTTGGATCCTTCCCTTCCTTTGTCTTTGGGGGCCTTAATCCTTATGGCTCTTCTCTTAGCTCCTCCATCTCCTCACTCTTGAGTTACCTTCAAGGCTTTTACCCTCCTTGTACTGCCTCACTGTGAATTTCTGCCAAAGGGAGGACTCTGATCAGACTCTTGTGTGGGTCACTCCCTTGTAGAACTGAACACAGCTCAATGTGGGTTTCTCCTCCAACTTCTAAAATCCACCCATAAGCCTTATAATTTTGGAAGACATACCTGCCTTTATGTACCACCATCACTACATTCTCAAGTGCTCAGAAAGTACCCCCTCATTTCCCCAGTAAAGGAATTGCTGATGACTTGACACTCCTAACAGGTAACCTTTACTCTGTAGGCTGCCAGGGGAAATTAAAGCATAAACTAGTACCTCCCCACAAATGGTTCCCTCCAAAAAATCTAACTTATCCACCTCGCTTGCTTATTGGTTTTTCCTGCACACTTCTACCAGATACCAGATCAAATCATATGAAAACTGTATCTAAGACTGCTTAAAACAAACAAAATAACAAAAGCACTTTTCTACCCAAGTGAAGATTCTCCAGCCTGGCATTCAAGTCCCTTTTCTTTTTTTTGACCATGGCACATGGGATCTTAGTTCCCTGACCAGGGATAGAACCCATGCCCCCTGCAGTGGGAGTACAGAGACTTAACCACTGGACTACGAGCAAAGTCCCTCAAGTGCCTTTTCAATAAGGTCCAACCTCCCTCTCCATCTAAGTTGTAGCTTCACTCACCTACCCAAACTCCAGGTCAAACAAATACACCATTCTACTCTGTATTCCCCACTTTTGATCTTCTTTAGTAAAAGACACTTAATTGGGAATAGTTTTAAATTTATAGAAAAGTGTCAAAGATAAGCTAGAGCGTGCTTATATGCCCTGTACCCAGTGCCCCAGTCCCAGCGTCTTATGTCCTCAAAGAACATTTTTCAAAAGTAAGACACTATCACTGGCACACTGCGGGTAACTCAACTCCAGATCCCGCCAGGTTTCCTGTCCCAGGATCCCAACCAGGACACCACACTGCATTTAGCACGCTTGCTTTTTATTAGCCTAAGTATCTCCTCTCCCTGTCAATTTGTTCCGTAAGTACCTTCTGGCTTTCTTCTCTTCCCTGCTACTTCCAGACTTCTGCCATGGAACTCTCTCTCTACTTGCCTTCATTGTGAAACCTCCTGCAGGAAAGTTGCCTGCTTCTTTCTCTTTCCTTCTAATGCTTCCAGAAGTCTTTTCTCTACTAAACTGACTCTTACTGTATACACCCATATCAACATCGGTACCCAAAATACAGAAGGAATCAACACTCACTGATTCATTTCTAACCGAGAGCTAAGCAAAATCATGTTGTAAAGGACTCATTTCAAGTATAATTTCCCACCCCTGCCCCCCTCCATTTTCCTACTAAAGGAATTACTAACGACTTGACTCTCCTAATACCCAACCTTTCCCCCAGGACCAAAATAACTTACTTTCCTTTTGAGGTTCATCAGTAGAGGCAACAGTTTTGGAAGAAACATATGTAATTTATCACGCCCAAAGAAAATGTTTTTCTGGAACAACTGCTTTATTTGGCAAACATGTGCCACTTTGTAGCACTGGTAGAATGCATGTTTGTAGAAGCAGCTTTAGATTTTATCTGGGTTCTGAGTGGACTGGTGGGTGACATATCTACTGTAATATATTCCTCAATTAAATACGTGGATAGAAATAGAATTTAAATATTCAGGAATAATAATTGTTGGGGAGAGGAGCCCTAAGCGATATTCCTCACTGTCTATCATTTTTCTATTCTTACTTCTCAAATTTAGGGCTTATTAACATTTTTCTAATATTTTTCCCTCAAGCGAGCAGAAAGGTGAATGCTGAAGTAAAACTGAAAAGTAACAGAAAGTTACATTACAAGGTAGTCTTATCATAATTTGTACCCTAGCTGGTCGTGTTTACACAAATCTGGATGGTTCTTAAGAATAAATTACAACTTGAGGGAGAAATCACTATTTATACATGCTTTTACCAAAGAGAAGAAAACAGAAAATGAAAAAAGCTAAGGAGATAGAAGTTGAAAAATAATAGTAGATATTTATGAAGCATTTACCATCATCTATTACACATGGTTATGTAGTGATTATAGTCATTCTCTCCTCTAATCCTCAAAATCACTCCCATCAATCTATTATAACCCCCATTTTACAGATGAGAAAACAGAGCCTCAGAGACTAAGTCCTTGGGCCAAGATCATACATCAACAATTGGTGGAACTGAGTGCACTCTTGATTTCTAAGCCCAGGTTTCACGACACTACCTCACAAGAGAAGGTGAAAATATTTCATTTCAGGCCATGGTTTCATTCTAGGAGGGAAGAGCTCTCTCTCGAGGCTTTCACAGCAAGGAGAGGCCCTTTCACTCCTGCCCATCTCCAACAGCTTGGAGGAACAAGTATTTACTGCACGTTCTGGAGAATCCAGGAAATGTGGTGTACAAATGAAAGATTTTCTTCCCAAGAGTGCTTTCTGTGCGGCAGGACTCGCAGAAGAAAGAGGACAAACTGGAAAATGCAGTCAGGGACAGAAACCTCAGAGGAGAAGGCTCCTGCAGAAGCTGTGAAAACCTTACTGGGCTTATAGCAAAAGTCTTTTCTTCACATTACAAATGTTGACATCAATATTATCATGTAAATGCTTGTTAAAAGAACAATACCTCCTGGAGGTAAAAATGAGTCACCTTAAAAAAAAAAAAAAAAAGAAAGACATC
>NW_011495049.1:5738057-5767410 GCF_000754665.1 Bison bison bison | reverse complement strand
CACAGATCACTATGCAGGGTTTTTTTTTCTTTTTTTTTTTCTGCCATACTAAGGGAGCATGTCAGATCTTAGCTCCTCACCAGGTATTTAACCATTGCCCCCTGCAGTAGAAGTGCAGAGTCCTGACCACCAGACCACCAGGGAAGTTCCACCGTGCAGATTTATGGTGGTAACAATTTCTAGTAACAATTTGCCAAGAGTCACTCTGTTCTACTGAGTGAAACACAAGCTCTGGTGTTTGTTGCTGTTCAGTCACTGTGTCGTGTCCAACTCTGCGACCCCACGGACTGCAGCATGCCAGGCTTCCCTGTCCTCCACTATCTCCAGAGTTTGCTCAAGTTCATGTCCATTGAGTCAGAGGTACTATCTAACCATTTCATCCTCTGCCACCCCCTTCTCCTCCTGCCTTCAATCTTTCCCAGCATCAGGGTCTTTTCTACTGAATTAGTTCTTCGCATCAGGTGGTCAAAGTATTGGAGTTTCAGCTTCAGCATCAGTCCTTCCAACGAATATTCAGCATTGATTTCCTGTAGGATGGACTGGTTAGGAAACTCCTAAATTTAAGGATGTAGACAACTGCTGTGTGTGGCTCCTGAGGAACTCTTACAGTCACTGAGCTAGACGAGGTAGACAGGTTGTCTCCAAGTGTCTAGCAGCCCTCTGGAGCCCCACGTGGACCACCTGTTCTCCTAAAGCACGCTTCTGGCTGGAATGCCTCCCGATGCCCTCTCCGTACCTGTGTCATAACCACCGCCAGCGAGATTGGTGGAGTAGAGACTCTATTCCTCCAGAAAGTGCCAGCATGCTCTGCCTTGATGTCCAAGTTGTCCCCGGGACCCACACAATGATCTTTAAGACAGAGGTCAATGACTAACCCTTGATTCACAGAGATGGTCTGAGCCAGTTCTAATGATATCATCGTGGCTGTTACTCTATTGTATTCTCGAAGAAAAACTATGATGAGAAGAACACATAAGGAAGGTTCTGGTCTCTTGTGATTTGCTTAAGATGGGGTGTGCAAATTCACAGGCCTGGAGCACCTACTTAGAGCTCATTAACTAGAAAGCCTGGCTATGAGAAACTGAAGCCCTTTTGATTTGTTTTTCTTGATAGAGACATGGGGGTAAGAAATAGTTCACTCTCATACATTGGGAGATTGGACTGACATATACATATTAAATACTGACATATGCACATTGCTATGTGTAAAATATATATAAAAAAGATTAATAAGGACCTACTGTATAGCACAAGGAACCCTACTCAATACTCTACTCTGTAATGGCCTATGCGGCAGAAGAATCTAATAGACAGTGGCTGTGTGTATATGTGCAACCCATTTCCTTTGCTGTACACCCGAGACTAACAACATTGCAGATCGACTATACCTCAATAAAAATTTTTAAAAAAGAAAATGCAATTGAATTGTTGCATTTGTACAATTAGAAAATGTCCATGGGTTAAAATGCATCTGGTAAGGTACAACTTATGTTGATAATAAAATCCTCTCTTATGTAAAAAAAAAAATAGTTCACTCTCCTTCTCTCTTCGTTACCTTCAGAAAAAGTTATTTCAATCTTGATGATACATGCATGTGACACCAATCCTCATTGTTGGGAAGACAAAATGAAGAGCTGGGAACTCTGACCCCCTGGAAAGCATATGTTTTAACTGAAAGATCAGTGCCCTTGTGCGTGAATGATGTCACATGGGGGTGTGGCTCTGAAATCAGACTGTGACATTTCAAAAACAATTGGAACTCTAGGTGCTGGCTTTGTTTTGAACCCTAGCCCACTAATTCCAAATTTTCTTAATTACTGTGTGGGTCACACAAGACAGGTTTGTGCCTTTAAACAGCAAGAGAAGGCTCAAATCAAGAGGAGAACTTGCCTCCTGATTTCTAATTGCAGAATTTGAGAAACACTGATCATACTTAGGGTTCCAATTGCTTTCCTTATATGCCATGCAATCATGATCCTTGTTAATTTATTCAATACATATTTACCAAGAATTTACTATATGTAAACATCTATTTCTGCTTCATTGACTATGCAAAAGCTTTTGACTGTGGATCACATAAAACTGTGAAAAATTCTTAAAGAGATGGGAGTACCAGACCACCTGATCTGTCTCCTGAGAAACCTGTATGCAGGTCAAGGAGCAACAGTTAGAATCTTACATGGAACAACTAGTTCAAAATAGGGAAAGTAGTATGACAAGGCTGTATATCGTCACCCTGTTTATTTAACTTATTTGCAGAGTATATCAAGCAAAATGTTGGCTGGATGAATCACAAGATTGGATCACTATTGTCAGGAGAAATAGCAACAACCTCAGATATGCAGATGATATGACTCTAATGGCAGAAAGTGAAGAGAAACTAAAGAGCTTCCTGATGAGGGTGAAAGAAAAGAGTGAAAAAGCTGGTTTAGAACTCAACAGTCAAAAAACTAAGATCATGGCATCCGGTTCCATCACTTCATGGCAAATAGAAGGGGGAAAGGTAGAAGTAGTGACAGATTTTATTTTCTTGGGCTCCAAAATCACTATGGACGGTAACTGCAGCCATGAAATTAAAAGATGCTTGCTCCTTGGAAGAAAAGCTATAACAAACATAGACAGCATATTAAAAAGCAAAGACATCACTTTGCCAACAAAGGTCCCTATAGTGAAAGGTATGGTTTTTCCTGTGGTCATGTATGGATGTGAGAGTTGGACGGTGAAGAAAGCTGAGCGCTGAAGATTTGATGCTTTTGAACTGTGGTGTTGGAGAAGACTCTTGAGAGTCCCCTAGACTACAAGGAGATCCAATCAGTCCATCCTAAAGGAGATCAAGCTTGAATATTCACTGGAAAGACTGATGCTGAAACGCCAATACTTTGGCGACCTGATGCAAAGAGCTGATTCATTGGAAAAGACTCTGATACTGGGAAAGATTGAAGGCAAAAGGAGAAGAGGGCAGCAGAAAATGAGATGGTTAGATAGTATCACTGACTCAGTGGACAGGAATTTGAGCAAACTCAGGGACATGGTGAAGGACAGGGAAGCCTGGAGGGTTGCATTCCATGGGGTCCCAAATAGTCAGACACGACTTAGTGACTGAACAACAACAAAGCACTTTATTATGTTCTGTGGAATATGTCCATGTTTCCACAGGGAGGGTGTATGTGTATTATATTTTTAATAAAATACAGATATAAAAAATTACATATATACATACATTATATTATATAGTTCATGTTTCTTAGAATATACAACGTGCCAAAGAGAAAGAAAAATAACTCAAAAATTGAAATATGATGGCTAAACCATCACTAGAGAGCTTTTATTAATGACACAGGCTTTGTGAGATGAAATCTAAGGATTACATAGATGCTCTGCTGACACACCTGGGGTTTATTTCTTAAGCCAAATGCATCCTCATGGGCAATTATTGATAAGGTATAGACATAGAGAAACAGAAACCTTTAGCAGAGATGTGACTGGCCATGAAATTTTTGAGACATAGCCTAAGGGTTAGAGTGAAAAATGAAGGCAAGATCCATTTTTCACTGGAAAAGAGGAAGAATCAGTCACTGAATGGCTGTCCTGCCCAGAGATGGAGAAACATTTTCAATATGGAAAGTATTTGAGGGAGAAGTCATGTTTTCAGACATTGTTTTCTGAGGGATGGATCATCACTTGGAGGTTTCAGGCAAATGTTTTTGAGGGGATACACTGAGGAGAACGTTAGAGAAAGGAGTGTTGAAAAGTAACTTGGGAACTGAGTACCACCCTTGAACACCTGCCTCCCGTCTGCTGGTATGTGTGTGCGAGCTACATCACTTCAGACATATCTGATTCTTTGCAATGCTATGGACTAGAAACCGCCAGGCTCCCCTGACCATGGGATTCTCCAGGCAAGAATACTGGAGTGGGTTGTGACGCCCTCCTCCAGGGGGTTTTCCTGACCCAGGGACTGAACCGGCATCTCTTAAGTCTCCTGCATTGGCAGGCAGGTTCTCTGCCACTCCTGCCACCTGGAAAGCCTCTCTATTTGGCAGCTAAGACACTTCAATTGTGTCTGACTCCTTGCGACGCTATGGACTGCAGCCGGCCAGGTTCCTCTATCCATGGGATTTCCCAGGCAAGAACACTGGAGCCAGTTACCATTTCCTCCTGCAGGCGATCTTCCCGACCCAGGGATCAAACCTGCATCTCTCTCAGTCTCCTACATCGAAAAGCTGGTTCTTTACCTCTACCACCACCTGGGAAGCCCTCGGCTGGTATATGTCTTCCTATTACTGATTCCCACAGTGATGGTGAACGACAGCAGAAGGGTATCTCTGCAATAGAGGGGCTATAGGAACCCCCCCCTTTTATATTCTGCCGGGTCTAGGGACCTAGTGTTGACATTTCCAGGTTTGCTTTTGGACATCCACGATCTGAAAGCCCATTATTCCTCTCCCTATTTTGGTTCATCTGTGTTAAAAAATGATGTTCTAGCAGTTGGAGAAGGCAAGCATGTGCATTTTCTAAGTAGGAATCACACAGAGTTGAACATCGCTTTACCCAAATAAAACTTTTTTGCTTTCAGACTTTTGGTGGGCATGTTCCTTTTTTTAGCTTAAAAATTTTCTGGTCTGTATTAACAGCTTCTTTCACCCGCTTAGTCTCTCCCGTTTTGCCAGCTGTGGACCCCGCCAGTGTGATTTCTTTTGTGTCCTGCTTTAAACAGTCTTAGAAACAGACGGTATTCTGCCATCAATCCATGCAGAGAAATCGCTCTGACAATGAATGGAGGCTCTGTGCAGGAATCAAAGCCAGGGCATGGCTTCATCATATCTTCAAAAAAAAAAGTCTGCTTTTTATTTTGTCTGTTATTAACAAAAAATATACTCAAAGCACTGAGATAGAGGTTAAATCAAGAAACCAGGCAATGAGAAACTCAACTTCCGTGATGTTATTTCTTTTATCTGTAAGCTATAATAGGACCTAGCTCCCTTTTAAAAATTTTCAGGTATGAATCCCTGGATAATTACAATGAAAATAATGCTGGTTAACATTTATTAAGTACATATTATGTCTCAGGCACTGTGCTAAGTACTTTTAAAAAGGATAATAACCTTCTAGAAAAGGAAATATTATTAAAGCCCCATTTTACCCCACTGGTGTAGCTGAGACAAGATTTGAATTAAGGCAGTCTGATAGCTGATAGCATATTTATCATTGCTTCTCTAAGCTGCCTTAGAAGATGACCTGAAGAATGCTGCTGTTCATGACAACAGGGGCACCCACTAAGTTAGTTTATAAAAGGTGGCTGGCCAGAATCTAAATAACACAATTGAAAAGGAACAAAGAAAATTCAAATTAGTTAATATGAATGCTAAAATAATCATTGTTAACAGGGCTTTCAAAATGCCCAAGTGACCTGGAAGATGACAAACCCATGGCCCGTGGGCAGCTGGCCAGGCTGGCCAAAGGGTAAAACTGCACTCTGCTCCTATAGCCTGCTCCAGGCTACCTTGGCTCCTTTTTTACAAACCAAAGAATGAGCTGGGCTTAGCTTTGCAGAGAGGATGAAAGGTGGGGAGAGAATCAGACAGTCATTGACCTACAACTGGCCTGGCTTCCTGCACTGGGTTACTCCTGCTTATCAACCCTCTGTCAGATGCTATCAAGGTTATAATGATCCTTCTTTTATCTTAAAACCTACCAGGAGGACAGAGCCTAGGGAAAGGAAAATATGAACCTCAAATGATTGCAACTATTGATCTAAGAATTACTTTTGAGCCCCATCTTGAGGATGTGCTAGTTTGCTTCAGTAATTCCTTTACTCAACTAGGAAACATTTAGGTACGACACTGGGCAATAAGGATGCAATGCCCAATGAGATACAACATTCTTGGAATGCTCACAGAATCCTAAATCACAGGAGGGACAGCAGGCTCTAGGGTGGCAGAGTTGAAGCAGCTAGCCCATGTAGATTTTGGCTTTGTCCCCACTTCCATTGTGGAGGTTGTTGCTATATTACATTTCCCGGCCTCACTTGCATCTTGGTAGGGCCACATAGCTATTAGTGGAAAGGGAGAGGAAGCCATGGGTCAGGGATCAAGAAGTGGTACTTTTCCTGTGGCTGAATGGAGAGGATGATGACAATCAAAAGGCAGGCAGAGCCGACAACTGGAAGCAGTTTGCATTCCTGAATAGCTATGGGGAAGGCTGGACCCTCAGCAACTGGACTGTGATGCAAGAGATCATGCGTTTTTCTTCTGAGGTAAGCTACTGGGGGAATCCAAGCGTTTCTAGCATCACCTTAACCTAATACATGACCTAGAAGCAAAGTATTGTTGACGATCCATTCTGTGATGAACCATTTTGAGTCTTACAAGACCTAAATACATCCCATATTTTCAAGATCTTGTTTGGTATTCCTCTGTTGCTTGTATATGCCACTAACAATTACTAAGAACACTTTTATCATAAAAATGAGTTATAAATCGGGTGTCTTTTTCTTGATGAAATAGATTCAGTCTAGGAAATATTTTTATAGACTCCTTTACTGTAAATTAATCTATGGTTCACACGTTCTAAGGAATTTCTTATTTAAAGGATCCTTGTGGGTAAATCACTTGAAAGAGGAAAAAAAAATACTTCCCATGAGCTACGCACTGTGTTAAGATCTTTTTATAAATCATTTTGTTTCAATTCATCATCATAAAAATTCTATGGAGGAGGAACCTGGAGGAAAGCATTGGCTCAAAGTCACACAATGGCCAGGATCTGAGTCCATTACCTGCTATCTACTGTACATATATTTTCTGAACAGTGTAGTAAAAAAGAACACCACCTCTCATTTTTGGCAAAACAGCAATCTCTATGAACCACCTATCCCATTACTTATATTCCTATAACTGTCATGGGAAAATAAAAATAATTCAAAAAAGTGAATATAAAACTACTACCTTTAAAGGCCTATACCACAGACAAAGGAGAGACAAGATACAGTGGAAAGAGTACTCATTTGAAATTAAATGTCTATGATATTATTCTGGCTCAACCATTGGGCTGGTGGACTTTCTCACCTGCCATTAGACACCTTCCACTAACAATCCTCTGGTTTCCCTTTAGGGGCCATCTCTCCCATGCTTTCAACCCAAGTGGATTATGAGGGTCTTCTCCCATTTCTAGGTGCCCAGGAATCACCTGACTCTATCATGATCCAACAAAGCATGGTATTCCTTTGGCCACAGAGGTCAGGAGTAGGCAGGCAATGTAAGACAGGTCAGGTAGATCTAGTAAGACTCAATGACAAGCAGATCCAGTAAGGTTCTTAGAACTATTGGAAAATGAAGGTTTGTCTCTGTTGAGATTGCTAAAAGATGGAATGAATGCTCGGAACTACCTGGGGAAGAAGCACGCTCTAAGCAAGTGAGAAAAGGAAGGGTAATAGGTGAACATCCAGCTTCTACGTGGAGACAAAGAACAGAGCGAATCTTGAACAAAAGAGATTCAAGGTGTAAATCCCTAGAATCAGCTCTTCCTGGACTTTTCTGTCATTTCAGTCAATACATTTCCTTTCTGGTTGCAGTTGCTGCTGTTAGAGATTAGAGTTCCATCATTTGCAATTGATGAATACTGAAAAGAACATCACTTAATTACTTGATAAGTAATATTCAGAAAAAAATATTAAGTACTAATGCCTTAAAAAAATTAGTACACAGAACATAAAGATGTGAGACTGATGAAAGCACTGCTCTGGGTTGATACAAGGCTTAGATCTCCTGGCTCCCTGGAACACAAATTAGAATCTTGAACAGTGCATGCTCCCTATTTGGACCCTGGGGATGATCATTTCTATGCTTTGTGAGATGGCTGCCTGAATACAATAAAGCACCACATAAGAAAAGAATATCTAACCAAGTACCTGATATTTAGTAAGTGCTTAATAATGTAAGTTAAAGAAAAGAATGGAGAAAATAGAGAGAAAAGGGGTTCACCTTTTGCATTTGAGTCATTGGAAATTGTACTGGTCCCCAGTCCTGCCTTCAGGTCAGTCCAGGGAGTGTTAAGATGTTTTCCTACAAATTCCAACTATCTAAGCCCTATGCTAGTGGTCCTGCTGGGAGAGACAAGCACTGAACCCAGTACAAAGGGGAAGCATGACAGATATCTATTGTTTTTACCTGCCTGGTTCTTATCACCTTCTTTTAAAACAGTGTCTCAGTCTTTCTTGTTCATTCCCAAGCAAGGATATTCCCTGGGGAGACTTTACCTCCATTCAATTATTCCTTTCTCCTGGCCACGCTGATTGCTTTAGGAAAGAACATTTACCCCAAAACTATTCCAATGAGATCCCTGGGAAGGGAAGATTCCCTGGAGGAGGGCAAGGCAACCCACTCCAGTATTCTTGCCTGGAGAAACCCACGGACAGAAGAGCTGGATGGGGGTCACAAAGAGTCGGACGTGACTGAGTGACTAAGTACAGCACATTTCATTGAAAATCAATCTTAGGATTTTGTTGTTTAGAGCCACAAAAAACTAAGATCATGGCATCTGGTCCCATCACTTCATGGCAAACAGAAGGGGGATAAAGTAGAAGCAGCAACAGATTTTCTTGGGCTTCAAAATCACTGTGGATGGTGACTGCAGCCATGAAATTAAAAGACTTGGAAGGAAAGCTGTACAAATCTAGACAGCATATTAAAAAGCAGTCATCACTTTGCCAACAAAGGTCCATATATTCAAAGCTGTGGTTTTCCTAGTAGGCCTATATGGATGTGAGAGTTGGACCATAAAGAAGGCTGAGCACCAAAGAATTGATGCTTTTGAATTGTGGTGCTGGAGAAAACTCGAGAGTCCCTTGGACTGCAAGGAGATCCAACCAGTCAATTCTAAAGAAAATCAAACCTGAATATTCATTGGAAGGACTGATGATGAAGCTGAAGCTCCAATACTTTGGCCACCAGATGTGAAGAGCTGACTCATCAGAAAAGACCCTGATGCTGAGAAAGACAGAAGGCAAAAGGAGAAGGAGATGACAGAGGATGAGATGGTTGGATGGCGTCCTCAATGGACATGAGTTTGAGCAAGCTCCAGAAGATGGTGAAGGACAGGGAAGCCTGGCATGTTGCAGTCCATGGGGTCACAGAGTTGGACACAACTGAGAGACTCAACAACAATAACAAGAAAGAGAAGCTCTACCACAATTTGGTTGGGTTATCACATAGATATGAAAGTCTGGATCTAACAGAACTCATTTTGTCATGACAAAGGGAAGTCTTCCTAAAAATGAGGCAATAGGGGAAAAAAAAATAAAACACAGCCAAGAGGTGGAGACAGTGTGTCTTGATGAGCTGATTCAAGCATCTAGATCCAGCCACACCTTTAGCTAGAGCTTTGCTGCTCATGTCCCAGGCATTGAATCCCCCTTTAATTTTTGCTGAAGCTGGCTGAAATTCACTTGCTGTCAATTTTAAAGGAGAGAATCCTGTCTAATACTGTAAGCAACAGCATTCCACAGGGCTTGGTACCTTCCTAAACCAGAAGTTGAACTTTATGCATGGCATCTGGTAATGACATCAGGTACAAAAAAAAAAAAAAAAAAAAGAAGAAGAGCAGAAAATTTGAGTATGACACATTGGGTTTTACTTCTCACCTTCTAAGTTTTCTATTCTGGAAAAAGGGGTGAGACTAATTCAAGGGCCACAAACAGCAGGCTTTTGGCAAAGATAACCCATGAATATGTTTTTTCTATGCAGACAGACTTGTTTTGGGGGGTAGGGAGGCCTCCCTGGTGGCTCAGCTGGTAAAGAATCCACCTGCAATGTGGGAGACCTGGGTTTGATCCCTGGATTGGGAAGATCCCCTGGAGAAGGGAAAGGCTACCTACTCCAGTATTCTG
This sequence comes from Bison bison bison, assembly GCF_000754665.1. Lineage (NCBI taxonomy): Eukaryota > Metazoa > Chordata > Mammalia > Artiodactyla > Bovidae > Bison > Bison bison. The sequence goes on along the minus strand of NW_011495049.1, from coordinate 5,757,527 downwards.
GCCTGGAGAATTTCATGGACTGTATCGTCATGGGGTTGCAAAGAGTCAGACATGACTAAGTGACTTTCACTTCATTTCAGACTTTTTTTGAAAATTGAAGTATAGTTGATTTACAATGTTATGTTAGTTTCAGGTGTACAGTAAAGTGAATCAGTGATACACACACACACACGCACTTTTTTATTTTAGATTTTTTTCCCAATAGACATTATTATGAGATATTGAACATAATTCCTGGTGTTATATAATAGGTCCTTGTTGTCCCATGAATATGTTTTGTGTGGCCATTTTATTTCCTTATCTCCTAGCATAACACCTGCCTACTTACGCTGTCTTATAAAGCATTAGTTGAACATTTACTGTCTTACACCCACCCACCTGGTACTTGTAGATATCTGAATCTGCAATCCTTTGACTAATGTTCTCTTGGGGCACTTGAGCACCATAATGTAATGTTTCTACCTTGGAGTTGCCAATTTCTAAAGTCTGAACTCGTGAATTTGTCAGTTTACTATGACAGGGCAGACCCAAACAGGGATGAACGTGGGCGAGCACACCTGCCTGCTTCCGCTTCTCTCTGGACCCTATGAAGTTACCATCCTGGGGATTTTCGTATTGATGAGAGGATTGTTCATGCATTCAGGATGCCGGTGATATCGAAGCATCCCACAGGGCCTGTATCTTAGCGATCAATCCATCTGACTTTTCTGCTGTTTCCCCTTTTCCTGCAGGGCGGGAAATCAATTGTGTGTTAGCTACTCTCTAGGTCTGAATCCAGGGAGCCTGGGAATTGAATTGCATATGGTTTCATTAGCAACATCAGCAAGGACAAAAAAAAAAAAAGGGAAGAAACTCCCCTAAATGACTTCACCAAATAAAATGCACATAAATAGACACTTGAATTATCTTCCAATGACACTGAGGAAAAAACAGGAAAAATTAAAACAAATCCAGTGACCATATTAAATCATACAGTATGATACTCAGAAATGAGGACCGACTTGGATAGGAGATCAGGAGGGAGACACTCTGTATGTACATAGAATCTCTATACACACATGCCTTGACAGACTGCATAGTAAGGGGAAAAATAAAGAAATTCTATTTTAGGATTAGATATGTGAAAATTTTTCCTGTTAGTTCAGATTGGCTCAAAATACCACACAGGGCTGCACTAATGAAGATTAAGTATATTTAGAGAGAATAATTCAGAAGACTTTATCAATTTGGCACTATTTCTTTCAACATGAAAAAAACTCTTAATGTAACAGGATATAGATGAATTCCTAGATTTGTTGAAATAGTTTGGAGTTGAATAAATTGAGTAGGAGTCACAAATCATTTGTCTTTGGTATTTTAGGTTTTCCACCTTGAATTAAGACCCAAATAACACAAACTCTCGATTTTGGGCAATGTTCTGAACAGAGACTGGTACACAGTTTGATATTTCCTTCCAATGCATGACATCCCTGTTAACCTTCTTTTCACCCCTTTTTGGGAACAAAAGAATTACAATGGCAAATGCAAATGTGTCAAATCTCATATTCACTGGCTGGCTGAGAGGAAAACACGGTGTTATGCTTCTCCGGCACCCAAAAGTCACATAACTCCTCATGCTGGAGAAGGTTAAAGAAGACAGGAACTATGCCATTCTTTGGTTAATAACTACACACATGTGGTCGCACTTAAGGTTTGTGACAATGTATCACTTGGCCTAAAGTGGAAGGATGGATGATTTCTGTAAAACCACTGTTCCCACTTGGCATGATCTAACCATAGAAGACTAGTAAAGTGGTCTCGGCCACGTGCAAGTGACAGTCACACACACTGCTTCATTTATCTCTTCATCAAAATGAAACCCCTAAACTGAAATGGAAACCCTTCGGATCATTATTATTTCCCCCCCATTTCATAGACGAGGCAACTGAGGCTTTAGAGATTCAGCACTTTTGTCCAAAATCTAAAATTTAATAAGCGGCTGAGTCAGAATTTTAACTAGACAACGAGTTTAGTGCCTATTCTTGCTTCAGCTATGATCCTGTCGGGAATCCTGCCCTTGTTTTCTACTGAATTAACCCCAAAGTTGGTTACAAAAAACTCCACAAGGTTATCAATTTCACCGCATGGTTTACTCAGTTACTAGGAGGTCCCTCTCTCTCCCTTTCTCCCTCCTTCAGTTCCAAACGTTGATACTCGCCATATGCCCACATAGGACTGTACACTAAGTCCCTGACACAGGAAACTTCAAGTAGCAAACTTTCAAAGACACCTTCAACGCCAGGTGTTGCCCTCAATCTCCTATTGCAGACAATCCTTCAGTTCTACCATCTCCCACCTCCTCCAGCCAGTAACTCCTTTGCCTGTTCACTAGACCCCAGCCCCTGTATGCCAGCTGCTTAAAGGTACTGTACTCTAAGATTACAAATGTTTTATGTTTTGTGTTTCTTTATGTATTATTTATGCAAGTATTATAAACCTGTTATAGTACAGTACTGTATAGCTGATTCTGGTAGTTGGGTCCCTAGGTTAACTTTGCTAGACTAACGAACAAATGGGACTTCCGAATGCTCTCTAGGAACGGATCTTGTTTGTATGTAGGGGACTTACTGTACCCATAAGCTTGACCAAGGCCTTGCTAAAGTCGTGTGATTCCTCAGCATAACCAAGTGATTTGCCGGTAGGCAAAGAACGCTTCACGTGCCAGCTGACATTTTTGTAACATTAGAAACATCACTGGTGCTTCGCAACCTTGCCTGCGCTAGTCCTCAGAAGGTGGAAGCATCTCCAGAAGGTCAGTGTGGAGGAAGGGGCGGGGCTGGTGAACGGAGGAGCTGTTCCAGCCCTGGTGGAGCGCAAATGCGGCTACTCTGCCTCTCCGTCTGAAGCACACACAGCCGTGGCATCTAACTGCATTAATGAGTTTCCTGGGGATTGCAGCCGGAGCCGTGAAGGGCTTGTTAAACTGGGGTTCAGAAACCCTTCCTTGTGAAACGATGTACTCTGGGTCCCAGCAGTGAAAGCTGCTGCCAGGGCCGTGTGGGTCTGCCCCGCGCTGTCCAGTGGTCATCCATAAACATGCCCCACTCCTGCCCTGCACCGCCCTAGCCAGGCCGGCACCATCTCCCAGACGAACGTGACCCTTCTCCTTGGACTTCTCGAGTGAACTGAACCGGGGTTGTGCTGATGAACAAAACCATCCAATGGGAATAAGAAAAAACAAACAAAAGGAAAAAAAAAAAACCCCACAAACCAAAACCAAAAAACCTGTTTTTAGTTGGAGCTGATTACTGTTTCACTGTCCTTGCTAAGAACAGAACGCAGAACCGGAGCTTACATTCGACTTCAAAAGCATTGTCCTTTCAGTGTGCTTTGAAAATTAAGCAACCCTTCCTCCTCCGTTTTAAGTGGCAGAAGCAGCCAGTCGGTCAGATGATCATAAAAAATGTCAAGCCAAGTGGAGACACACATCTGATGATTAGAAAAGAGGTGAAAAAAAGCTTCTGCTTTTATACGGGAGACTTTTGTTGTCCAGCATAAGCCTGGCGACTGAGCTAGGCAAGCAGACCCTGTGTTCATGGCATCTGACAGCTGCTTGATTGACTTCACCTATATTTGTTTTTTAATCCAAAGCAGCCTTCCCCCATAATGCTCCTTTCTTTTCCACCAGCAGTACTTTAAGCTAAGGTGGGGAAAATTAAAAGCTGCTAATTCCTTGGTGAAAAGATCAAAAAAGTACCCAAAAGGCAGCTAAGGGGACTTTTTGTCTCTTTAATTGTTCTCATTTCAGTTTGACTGCTCCCTTGTACTTTTTTTGGTTTTTACATCTTTTGCTCCAAGTGCAAAAAATCTCCTTTCTCTTGAGCATTTACTATAAAAACAGGTTGGGGGACTTCCCTGGCAGTCCAGTGGTTAAGACTCCAGGCTTCCAATGCAAGGGTGCAGGATCAATCTCTAGTTCGGGAATTTTGATCCCACATGATGTGTGGTGTGCCCCCCCATTCCCCCAAAGAAGCACGTTGAAGAATGGTTTGCCATAAAGAGCTGAACTTGGAAATGATCTCAGTGCCTTACTGAGGTGGGGTGGGAACATCTTCCCTTCCCAGGAGTGCAAGTGAGTCATCTTTATCACATGGAGGAGAACCAGCTTGCTGGGTCACTGGCCCACTTGTGTTTTGAAGGCCACATCTGGTGAGTTAGATTAACAGTAATTCAGAAGACTGTTAATTAATTATAAAGAAACACCAACTCAATGGACATGAGATTTAAGCAAGCTCCAGGAGATGGTGAGGGACCAGGAAGCCTGGCATGCCTCAGTCTATGGGGTCACAAAGAGTCAGACGCTACAGAGTAGCTGAACAACAGCAACAACAAAGAACCAATACGGAAAACTCCTAACCCACGGCCCTCATAAATTCTGTCTAGAAGGTCAAGGGTTATAGTTTGGATTTAGAATGGCCATACACTCACCCCATTCCTGACATTTACCCTTTTCACTGCTTTGACTTAAGTCACAGAATCTCTATTAAATGTGCTCGTGGCTACAGAACTAGACTCTAAGGGGGCAATAAGTAAGAAAGATGAATAAATGCCTTCTCCAATACCAAGTTCCCATAAACTTTTACTTTTTCTACCTCCTTCACATATTATTTTGTGTTTGCATTTACTACCATCTTTCCTAGTCCATATTATCATTGGCTTGACATTACATAAGTTTCAATTAACTGTTATTTCACTTAAATAAATGCATCCAGAGAAAATCTTTATCACTTTATAACCCAATGAAATTTTATAATACTATTGTATTTATGCCATAAATTTAAAGTAACAGCAAAGATAATTAATATATGAAAAACAAACAAATAAGGGGGAACAAAAGTGTTTACAAATTCTTACAAATGCTGCTGTCACCTAATTGTAAGGACGATCCTCATTATTCATGATAGTTTTAAAGTCACCATGGACACTGAATTAGGGAACACTAAGCCTTTGCTCTTAGGGAGGAAAAAGGGTTAGGTTCCTATGAGCCTCTGTTCACAGTATTTTCACTGACTGGCCAATACATAGTTCTATTTCATGTTTCTGTTTAAAGACAGAATTAAATCTTATTTAATATATTAAATAATATTAATCTTATTTAATAGATATTGTTGAGTCACTAACACTGAACTCCTAGCCAACAGCATTGTAATTCATGCCTGAACAAAGCTTATTGAACACATGCGCTTTCTCCATAAGTCATAATGCAACTTTCTTGCGCTCAGGATCTCTAGACAGTACTTCAGCAGTGTGCTCAGGGGTCATTTTAAAGAACAGAATCACCAACAAAACCCACAAACGTGTGAAAACGTGACACCAAAGAGACTGTGAAATAACACTTTAACACTGGGGGGACAGAAACAAGAAGGCAGAGCGTGTCCTTGTTCAGCCTCAGCTGGAACGTGCACAGGACAGCTGAACTCCTTCCCTGCCCTGCACACATTCATGAATGGCTGTGGAAGCGCCACAGGTCTGGCTTTTTGGGGGTTAACAGTAAATTTTAGTGAGTATGCAAATTCACAAATATGAAATTCACAAATAATAAGGATTGCTTGTATTAGGAAGAAAGACATGCTAGTATCCAGTGGAGGCTTTCTCAATGACATAATAAAAAGCCAACACCGTGCTTGCTCTGTGATTCAATACACTTAAATGTCAAGCATGTGAACCAGCTATTCCCTGGAGTACCACCATCGATACTTGTCCCACGCGTTGGGAAATTCTCCCTTATCTGTATACATTTGGGAGATTGAGGTGTGTCATGTGGCTTCCTGGCATCTGGTCCTGGTCCCTTTGGAACATTGAAGGATGGTGGCTCATAACATTTCATGGCAAAGTACAAAGCTGCCTATGTTTCCTTCCAGTGCCCCAGTTGCAGCTGGATGTCGCCTTCTGTAGAACTGTGCTGGGAACAGGGTAGACTTTTTGTGCAGCAAGTGTAGGAGATCTATGCAAAGCCAGTGCTTATAAAGCATTTCAGAAAGCCTGTTGATGTGTTACCTGACTCCAACATCATGTGGAGGACCGCTGACTAACACATTGCTTAAAACTCAGTTATTTAAAAGCATTCTGCCATAGTATACGCTGTTTTAAGCTTACTGGTACAGAGACTAAAGGGAAAGTGGGTTCTAGTAAAGTCCTTGTAATATAGGACGACAGGAAGTAACATGTTTTCGTTTTTTCCCCAAGAGTCTGCGGTGTGCTCACCTGATTTTATGAATTTTTGGACATGATGAAAGTGCATTTGGGATCTCATGATGTATAATCTAGGCTACTGAGGACCAAGTCCACCTCACTATTAAGCCCTACTCCCATCCGACTGAATTCTAGAGAGGTTCTTGGTTGGTAGGGCAATGAATATTTCCTCTAATATCATCTGTGCTGATGTTGGGTTGGGTTGTTTCTCAGTTCTGAGTTGCTAAAGACGTTTGTCAATGGAGGCTTTAATAATTAACAGAGGAACTCAAAGATGCAGTATAGAAACCCTTCCACCCAGAAGGCAATGTTGCTGCTTACCACTGCCTGTCTACTTGGTGTTTCAAAGGTTGCATATTGGATACTTTCCTTTTCACTTTACATTTAGGATGGAAACTTTTTTCCTTCCACCTCATTACCACTATGATGTTCTGTGCCACAGTAAAGGCCTATAAAGATACCCTAAGCTCTGGGTGACAGCCTGATGTGTGCTAATGCCGTTGACACCATTAGCCAAGGGCTAAGTCGAGTGCGAGTCAGATCAGACGTTGATAACTGGCAAGGTAAGCAGGCAGATCCTGCCACGGCAGAAGGAATTCTGATAGAATAAGATCATTTTAATGTTGTTTCCCCAAACTAAAGCTTGTGCAGCCTACACATACGCGAATGCATGACTTTTAAAGGAAGACACTGTGAGCCTTTTAATCCAAAAGAAGCGTCCCATTTTTGAATTACTATTTTAATACCTTTTGTTGAAAAGACTGCTATTCTGCTAATGTTGATGAACTCTGCTGCTGACTGTATGCGACTAAGCTTGTTTCCAGTGAAGAAACCCACGATGTTTTCTTTGTGAAAGATGGTGGGAAATAGTTCTTGAAAGGATTACAGGACTACGTGAAACTTAATTTTCTCTTCCCTCCCAGTAATAATCTTGCTGAGGTCCCATTTTCTCATCACCACATTGCTCTAATAAGTACCTGTTCCTGTTCTGGTTGCAGGTTTACCTTCTATAATCCCTGCACAAACTCCACCATCAGACAATCTCCTCTAAACTAAGTTGTGTTTGTCCTGTTGAACAGCCTGTGCGCGGCCCAACATACAAGACTTAAGCATCTTTGCTGCAGTGGACAAAGATCGTCACATTGGTCCTACTCAGCCGAACAATTTTTGGAACCTATCCTTCCATATATCTTACTGGCTTCAGCAGCGTCCTTGAACACACCATTTGGACACACTTCTGACAATCTCTTTTTGTCCACCTCCTTCTGTCTCACAAAACCTTCCCTTTTTACTCCATCATATAAGGATACTCAGTGAATTCCCTACAGCGCGGGTGGGCAAACATCTCCCATAAAACCCAAGTAAGTAAATATTGCAGCTTTTGCAGTCCACATAGTGTCTGCCACAGTTACTCAAACTCTGTCTGCTGCAGTGTGAAAGCAGCCACAGACAATAAATAAATGAGTGGCATGGCTGTGTTCCCAGAAAAACCTTATTTACAAAAATAGGCTGTAGGTCAGATTTGGGCCACGGGTTGTAGTCTGCCAAACCCTTCTCCCACAGCATCAAAACAAATACTTGAGATCTCACTTAACTTTTGTTTACTTGCATTTTTCTTTGAATAACAGGTAAGCCTCAGTTTGACTCACAATTTAGAAATTTGGCCCCTTGACATGAGAAAAATAATAATAACACAAGACTAGCTATGCAAACAGAAGTACTTTGCATCATCAAGTTTTTTAGATCTTGGTATACTTTATCTGATTTCACCAAAGCCCGGCCACTGGATGCTATTACTACTGTCTCTATTTTGCAGTTACAGAAACTGGGTTTAAAATAACATTTCCCAAAAGTATACATGTAAAAAGTGGGAGATCTGAGATTCAAAGCCAGGGAATCCAAGTGTAAAGACAGTCCTGCTAGCAAATCTGAATCACCACATCTCAAACACAGACTGCATCATACAGCCCAGGGCCAGATACACTGCATTTTTTGTCCTTTATATTTATTAAAAAATTAATTAACTGAGTAACTTGTCTGCTAATAAAAGAATGCTTGCTCATTGTAAAGAGTTTAAATAATAGAGAAGATGAAGAAAATAATACAAATGTGTCTTAATTGTCCACTTCCAGTGATAAGCACTACTAACATTGTGGTTTCTATTCTTCCAGGCTTCCCTGGTGGCTCAGATGGTAAAAGAATCCGCCTGCAACGCAGGACACCTAAGTTCGATCCCTAGGCTGGGAAGATCCCCTGGAAGAGGGGATGACAGTCCGCTCCAGTATTCTTGCCTGGAGAATCCCCATGGACAGAGGAGCCTGGCAGGCTACATTCCATGAGGTTGCAGAGTCCGACACGACTGAGCAACTCACACACACACACACACACACTCTTTCAATCATTTGCTTTTGTCTCCTGGCTAATGTATGCATCAAGCTTCCTTGATCGACTTTCACTTGAGTGGTTGGCTGAATTGGCCCATACGCTGTATCCCTGTGTAAAACATACAAGCATATCCACAGCACACAGCTTGTAGGCGACTCTCTAATAACCTTCTCCCTTCTGCTCCTGGTAACTGTGCTTGTTCCCAAACCTATTTATGTCAGTTGTATTTTAATCTAATTTCACAATTCAGTTAAATATAGCATGAACCAACAAAATGGTATAAAAACAAAGCATTTTCTTAAGTTCAGTGCTTTGAAAAAACTCAATGCATGCAAATTGCTACAAACAATACTGTCAAATTAGGTATGGATACAACCAGAAAAAATTGTTGGAGAACATGTAAACATCTAGAAGGATTCAGGATTCAGACTTCTTTGCAAGCCATTTGATTTCTGGCTTTATTTTAAAGAACTGCAATAGGAAATCATACAGACTGCATAACGGGAGTAGTTTATGCAAGAAATAAACAATTTCACACTCAAAGAAAAAGCTTAGCCTTGCCCCTTAAGATCAGTGTAGTTTAGGATTAGTGGAACAATACTTTTTCGTATTGTAAGTTGAAACAAACTACTTAAGATATGTATGGATTGATCTTTATGACCCACTGCTCTACTGTTTTAGCTAACCCATCAATCATTTGGTTTGATCATATAGCATGAAGTTTTTTCTTCCGTATTTTTTTTCTTTTCACAAAAATCAAAATCATACTACACATATTTCTTTGTAAGGACTTTCATTAAATAATAAATTGAAAAATCTTTCCCATGCTATATTCTTCACAAAATTTAAAATTCCTCCAAAATCTTTTAGTTGGTAGATGTCATCTTTAGCTAATCCTTTTTGCTACATTTAGAAGTTCCCATTTCTGCTCTTATGAATACTTCATAATAATATTTATTTATGCAACAAATAGTCATTGAGCATCTACTTAGCTACCAGTCAACATGGTACAACCAATAGCCATTTAAATATAATTTTACACACTGTTTCTCTGGATAAATTCCTGGAAATAAACCTGCTGGGTCAAAAGGTAACACAATTTAAACAACATACTGCTACACTGCTTTATACTTACCTGACTACACCTGTCTTTCCCAGTCCCTGAGAATAGGAACCATGTCTTGTTCATCTTTTTATCTCAGAGCACTGAACACAGACTGTGCCCAGAGTAGGCACTCAAAAAAAAAAAAATGTTTATTGAATCTTGAATAATGAATAGTCCTTGACTCAAGTACTTATTTACTAGAATTACAGATTTTTTTTTCCTAAACACTCCTGGTAAAGTCAATTAAAAATCATTACTTGCATTTGTAACAGGAAGCAGGATAAGAGGAAATATCCAAAACTGAGTGCCATTTTTGTCAGAAGTATCTGAGGGCCTTAGTTAAGCCTCGTTCTTAGTTACCAGCAGCTTGGAGGCTTACCAATGCATCCACAGTCTCAGGAGATTTTCCAGCAAGAGCTGGAAATTCTCAGGAGAGAAATTCCATCTGCCAAGGGACCACAACCTGGTTTCTTCCTGCTCACTCCTCCTGGTGAGGTGGCCTTGTGAGATCTCACATCCTGGAGAAGGCCCAGCACATCCTCTGGACCACTTGCTAATTGGGCACCATTCATTCTCTCGACAGATGCACTGGAAAGGCTGTCTCACGGACACACACAGTGTTGAGGATAGGTTTTAAAAATACTTTCAGAGAAAATCATGGCTATATGGACTCTCAGGCTTGCGGACTACTGCCAACAGTCCTCTACTTTCTCACCAACCATTCTGCGTGGAATACATTTCTGAGACTCTTGATCTGATGACGGGATAATACCCACAGTTCCTTTCCAGTAACTTGAAATTCGCCATTCCCTTTAGTAAACCATGTGAGGCAACCGGGGGTGTCTATGTACTAGCTAAATGGATGTACATCTATTAGATATTTCTGTACCTTTTCTAGAGCTGACTACTGCTAAGAAAGATTGCTCCTGATGTACCTGCTGAGATGATAAATGGCAAGATGAAGAATATAGCATAATTTCCACCTGGTTTAGCATTTTCATGTCTAGGTTTAAAGATGCCTATGAAGTGAGGGTAGGGGACCAGACTTCTGGGCAAATTCAGCAAGGCAAGTCAAGCCATCTCCATGGTATGCTAGCCATACTGAATATTATCCGACAGATAAGGATATATAACATTTTATCTAAAGAAGCTGCCCTCAGCATATCTCATCCACCTGAGAATCCATCTACCTTCTTTTTTCTTTACAAAATACTGAGGTGGCAATTGTTTGTGATTGGCAGCGGGGGCAGCCCTTTCTCACAGCTACGTAAGGACTCGGCTTTTGCTGCTGGCATGTGGGTCACCTGCTTCTTCTAGGCATGCCCTTATATTAGTTAATTTGTTAGCTTGCTTGAATCACAGTCGAGAACCCTTCAGCTTTGGTTTGCAGCAATAAATTCAACTGACAGCTGAAATTTGGAACGCTCACTTAATATTGATTCTGAATGTAATAACAAGCGACATGACCTTTTGGATGGTGTAAAATATGGCCGCCACAACATCTGTGCCACATTTCTTGCTGTTTAGTAATATGCTGTAACAGCATGGAGCTGGCATTAAAGCTAAGCTTTATTATCAAGCAGATCACTCCATCTCTCTGGCTTCATTTAAAAAAAAATGCTTTCCGCTTCTAGAGTTGATATCGTGTCTAATACAACGTCGCTGTTTTTGAGACTTAATTTACTCTGCAGTTAAAAAAAAAAAGATATCTGATGACCAACTAGGAAGAACAGAGTGGGTAAGAAAGCCCCCCCTCCCCGACACCCCAAATTCCAATAGGTCAGAAGTGACACAATTCTCCTTGACTATGGCAGGGACACTAAGAATTCTCAATTGTATCCTTGAAAAATATCTATGAAGTTGATGTCATTTAGAGATTCCCACAAGATGGAAAAATCGCTTTCCTTTCTCAACACTCCCCCAATAAAAAAAAGATGATTACCAGTGGTACTCGCCCTCATGCCTGAGCATCATTCTAATTTAGCATTGCCCTAGGAAATCCTAAACTAATTTTGCTAGGAAGGATACAGGGATGTTTGCATCTGATTTACTCTCACTGTTTTTCTTTGAAGTCTTGGTATCTTTAAAACATTCTCCAAGTAGGCAGAACATCAATTTGTGCACTTTAAAAAATCCAATTTAAGCAGGTTAAAAATTGTCAAAATAGTCTAACCATATTTCTCCAACAGAATTTCCAACCATGGAACACACACAGAAATGCTCAACTTGAAAGCTTTCTATCATTTCAATGTATTCCATGGCTCAGATTGGCTCGTACCCTGTGAATAGAGAGGATTTAAACCTCTTTATCACAAGAGACAGATCTGGACTCTGAAACAATAAAGCATCTTTTTCTCACTGCTGTGATATTCTGATTCTGTTTGGTTGAGCCTTTTCTGGAGGGTACAAGCACAAAGTTTTAAATCCTATTTCTCTGGAGGGAAGAAAAAAATTAAATCATATTTAGGAAGTCTTCTCCCCTGTAAAATATACTTCCAAAATAAAAGACCTGTCAGTAGTTTGAAAGAGGTGAAACATACAGAAAACAGAGAAGAGTTTTATTCATTCTTCTGGTTAATAGGATACTATTAACCAGATACTATTTAACATGCAAGCCTGCCTATTGAACATGCTTAAACTTGGCACAGTGGTTGTGTCTATGCAACATATTATTAATAGGGGGCTTTCAATATTATGACTGCAGAAAAGTGGGTCTGATACTTGGCGTTTTATTCAGAGAGAACACCAGGTCTGGTAGGTAATTGAAAACGTCATACTTCAAAGTCCTAACACAAAATGAGAGAAGGTGGCCTGTGCCCTTTCCCTAGGGATACCGAGGAGAACACCCACTGGGATAACATCCAAAAGAGTAGAGAGTCACGCTGCCTACCATGAGGCTGCCTACCTTACCCAGCCAACGTGCCTTTAGGTAGATCACCAAGACTGACAGGCACTATCACTGTTAATCCCTGCTGCTGCTGCTGCTAAGTCACTTCAGTTGTGTCCGACTCTGTGCGACCCCAGAGATGGCAGCCCACCAGGCTCCCCCGTCCCTGGGATTCTCCAGGCAAGAACACTGGAGTGGGTTGCCATTTCCTTCTCCAATGCATGAAAGGGAAAAGTGAAAGTGAAGTCAGTCGTGTCCGACTCTTCATGACCCCACGGACTGCGGGATTTTCCAGGCAAGAGTACAGGAGTGGGGTGCCATTGCCTTCTCCGAATCCATGCTACTTTCCCCATTAGATTACATCAATTATTAGGATTTCTTTTTTGGATATGTTACTTAAGTAGTATTCATTTAGGAAAGATCAGCAACTTTGGAGGCTACTTCTATATGCCAGGGAGCACATATCTATCTATAAAGACTAAGCTCATTATTCACGTGGAATAAAATGGGTAAGATGTGATTGGATTCCTTTACTGACAGCAGTCTATGCCAGATGGCTGAAATGCCACTTTCATTTCAGGGAAGAAAGGCAGCCCTCGCAGACAGAGGAAGGCTGAGCTGCAAGGTAGGATCCTTCTTAATTATTAGGCCCAGGGAATGCATGGCCCTCACTGTCTTCATTTATTTATGATTAGAAAGTGAAATTCAAACTAAGGAGTTCAAAGCTTACCATTAATAACAAAGTACACACGGCATCCGGGTTAGAGGGTCTGTGAAGGGGAGCTGGACCCAGATCATCAAAAAGTATTGCAGCTTTGAGATGAGTTTTTGGTTCTGGGCTTAGAATGAATCAATCCTCAAACTCGGCAAGTAACAATTAATTCCAGGAGTGTATCACTCATCTGTGTAGTGGCTGCTCCCTCAAATAGAGATCTTACAAAACTCTCCCTGGTGCAATCAGCGGAGCCATCAGACACAGCCATATGTTCAAAGCTCTGAGCCGGTTGGTCAGGAGACAGCTGTCTCTGAATTGAGATGTTAACTGCCCAGCAAAATTTTCATAGCCTGGGGTGGAAAGCCTCGGGGTTGTATCAACTGTTACCAAGAAAGCAAAGAAAAACAAAAGCCAGAACCCACTGCTCTTGAAACATTTACATCCACTCCTTTTATTTTTCTTTCTGGTCTGATAATTGACATGTTCTCAGAGATACTGGGATCCCTGTGTTGGGAGCACCCACTGAGGCCAAGAGAAAGGATGAAATGATTGGGAAAAAAGAAGTGCCCACACAGACAAGGTAAACAGGCGTGAATTGGATTACTCCAACATCCTCCACTGAGGTAGGATTCAAAACTAATCTGATTATATGAATATTATGAGCCACTAAGTATCTTTCTCCAGCAATTACCAAGCTTCCACACATAAAAGAAGGCCTTTTCTTTAGCGGTGGGCTAAGCTAGCAAGTGTTTAGCTTCAAAGCAAAAGTTGAGGGTAGGGGAGGAGGAGGGTGGGGAAGGAGCAGGTGGGAAGAGAGGGAGGGAGAGAGAAAATATGATTAAAGTGGACTTTAAAAAACATTTAAAAAAATGTTTTTCTTCTCTCTTCCCCTCCCCTCCCTTTTTCCCCTCTTTGTATGGAAACTTAGAGGATTCTTTTCATTGCTTAAATACACTGTAACCATCGTTTAATATAACACTAGTTTGCTCTCTTTAAACTTCTTTTCTGGACTTCTCAACTTGGTCTCAGCTAAGAAAGCTATACAATCCTCTCCCAGCCATCATGCTGCCCAAAGGGACTAAGAACACTCACTCAAACCCTAAATTCTAAGCCTCTTTCTAGGCTTGGAGACCTAAGATTTGGCATAAAGATAATAGCGGTTATATAAAAGGTCCTCTGTGCACTGTTTGGTCTACCAGAAGTTAGTTTGGTTTCTTTTCCATGCCAGCGTTGGTGGTGGCTCAACAAGAATCTGCCTGCCAAATGCAGCAGTCACAGGAGACGTGAGTTCGATCCCTAGGTCAGGAAGATCTCCTGGAGAAGGAAATGGCAACCCACTTCAGTATTCTTGCCTGGAGAATCCCATGAACAGAGAAGCTTGACAGGCTACAGTCCATAGGGTCACGAAGAATAGGACTTGACTAAGCAACTGAGAAGGCAAACCAATGGCAGAATAAAAGTAATAGATTTTATGGAAAGACTACACTGACACTGGATGACAACTCCTGTGCGTAAAAACCCCATGAAAATGTTTCAGAAACACCTCACAGAGAAACTATAATAGGATGGTTCTAAGCTCAGGCTATGGTTATATAGCTATAATATAGTTATAAACTCAGGCATCCACACAATGGAGTATTACTCAGCCATTAAAAAGAATACATTTGAATCAGTTCTAATGAGGTGGATGAAACTGGAGCCTATTATACAGAGTGAAGTAAGCCAGAAAGAAAAACACCAATACAGTATACTAACGCATATATATGGAATTTAGAAAGATAGTAACAATAACCCTGTGTACGAGACAGCAAAAGAGACACTGATGTATAGAACAGTCTTATGGACTCTGTGGGAGAGGGAGAGGGTGGGAAGATTTGGGAGAATGGCATTGAAACATGCATAATATCATGTATGAAACGAGTTGCCAGTCCAGGTTCGATGCACGATACTGGATGCTTGGGGCTGGTGCACTGGGACGACCCAGAGGGATGGTATGGGGAGGGAGGGGGGAGGAGGGTTCAGGATGGGGAACACATGTATACCTGTGGCGGATTCATTTTGATATTTGGCAAAACTAATACAATTTGTAAAGTTTAAAAATAAAATTTAAAATAAAAACAAAAAAAATCTCAGGCATCCTCCATATGCCACTTCCTATTTGAGGAAGGAGGTGATTTCATTATTTAAACTTTGATTTGCCAAAGCATTGGGAAGATGGTATTAATAGTATCTCCTATTGTACTAAGTTGGTTTAAGAAGTCAAGACACAACTCCTAAGATGGTCTGGGGGACTGGTCCTTCTTACTTCTCCAGAGTTATTCTGGACCTTGCTTTTCCTGGCTCCAGCCACCCAGAACTTCTCCTAGATCCCCAGTTGGCAATGCCCACACTTGCCACTCAGCCACATGGGCCTTGCTTCTCTTGCCTGAGATGCTCATTCCTAGTCATTAAGCCTTCACTCTTCTGCCCAATTGGCTCCTTTTCTGGGGAACCTTCCATAATTCCCAGGACTATATCACCTCCTCCTTGATCCCCAGAATAGAAGCTCCAAGAAACAGGGGCTGTGCCTGCCTTGGGTCATCATTCCATCCCCAGCTAGAAGCTGAGGGCTTAACACACAGAAAGAACTCCACAAATATTAGTTGTTATCATGATGCTACGTGTTAGGTCTTCAGAGCAGAGGCTGGGGAAAAACTAATGCCTGTCCTGTAGGATTTCAAGGCATTGGGAAGGCAGAAAGAGGCAGCACTTCGGTGGTTTTGAATTTCCCATAATTCATATGATTGAGACTGGGCATAACTTCAATTGACTTGTGATTGTAATGAGCAATGTCCTATGTTTGCTGCAAAGCTCAGGAAAATCCAACTATACATGCAAACTGTGCTATAAGCAGTGATACGCATCCTGGTTTCACTGGCCATTGTCTTGAAAGCCACCCTTCAATGTGCACCATCCTAGTATTCATAGGCAGCAGCCCAGGTATTAGTATTCAAGTTTGATCATCTCTCTGCAAATCCAGTGGCTAAATACATATTTTAATTGAGCCCAGGAGTGTTGACTTGCAGACCCAGCGTAGAAAAAAAAATCACGAGAAAAATGGCAAGTGGAAGCAGCCTTTTACCTTTGAATGGAATGTGATACTTACAAAACATCAATAACAATTTTCTACTGGGGAAAAGCCTGCAGCAGGAATAACCGGCTTAGGTTTCTAAGCTGCAGCTCAACCAGAAATTAGTGTTTCTTTTTCTTTTGAAAACAGAACTGCCCACAGTAAGCCAGGTAAGGCAGCTTTAACTGGATGAAATATAATACAATTAGTTTTCTGTAATGTTAAATTATTGAAATTATCATTAGCCAGTGATTGGTCTCCAATGTCCAGAATGATGTGAAGAGGGGTCACTGTGATTCAAATGGGCAACATAAATTTAATAAGAAACAGAACATCGAGAGTGGGTGAGGAGGTGCCTTTGAGATCAGATCAACCTAGTTATGGACCAAGGTTTCTAATCACTGTTGTACAGGGTAAAATGCTGCTAAATCTATCAATGGGCACCAAGCACTCCATAAAGTATAATGCACTCTTCACATTAACACTGTCATATATACCTAGTCACATACATAATAACCTCAATGTATCTATTTCTCTGTCTCTTTATATCATGTCTCTCCATACATTTATTTTCATATATAATACCTTTCTCATGAGCATATGATTTGCAGTTCACTGGTGATAATAACAGCTAATGCTTACTGAACATTTATTCTAAGGCTGTGTTCCAACACTTTTACATTTAGTAACTCAATCATCACAAGGACCTCTGGAGATAGATATGGCTATTGCCCCATTTTATAGAGGATAACACTGAGGTTCGGGGAGTTTAAGTACATCTAACACCACACACCCAGTCAATGGCTAGGATATGACTCAAGCCGGGGAACTGCTGAGCTCTGGACCCAATCAATGCTTCTATGATTTTATAACCTCATGGTTCTGACCATTCTGGAAACATCCCAAACAAAGAAAACAAAACTCCTAGGGACTTCAGAGGCTTCATGGGAAGCTGAAAGTGACCCTTCCATAGATCATTAAATCTTACATGGAGTGCTTGATCATATCAAATGTTTTCTTAATAATATCATTATTTTAAGATTCCAAATCGCTTACGTGGGATGCTACTAAAATGGGGTAGATTTTCAAATTTTTTAAAAAATTAACCTAACCCACATTCATAACCTTTCTAGTGGGCTTCCCAATTGTTTGTTTCTGTGCCATGTAATTATCACATAAAGAACTATCTACTTATGCAGAAGCAAGAAAGAGAAAACAAAACAAATGGAAAACACAAACACAGCCATGTTTGTTATTTCATATTGAGGGTTATTTAGCTTGGATAATAAATCATTACAATGAATGTCAACACTACACAGGGGAAAGGGAGTAGTTAGTTGCATATGCTAATGGAAGACATGCATTACTAATAAGGAAGGGAATGAACAACTCCAGCCACATGCTAGTTACCCTGCAAATCACAAGACGAGCCGTGTTCACCCGCAGTCTATGATTGCTGTGTGGCAGTTCACACAAATATTCACATGTCAACAGCAATAGCTCCCAATCTCCATCCAAGACTACTGAAGGGTTTAAAAATAAAGCGCTCCTTGTCACGCACCAAGACGTCAAGCTTAAACACATCTGCCAGTCAAAGGGATTTTGCCAGTCTTTACCCTCCATAAGTGTGGTCTAAAGGCTTCAAGTGTATCAGAGTTCAAACTATAAAGAACTGAGATGTTATCCAGCAGTAAGTCCTGTAGCTTTTCCCCTCTAATATATATCTCAGATTCACAGATCCTCTGCATCTCTATTGCCACTGAATCACCATTGTCTTAACACTGGACTAGAGTAGTAACCTATCTTCCCTACTATTTTTTTGCTTCCTTTCTATCTAGTATAAAATAGACTGGGGTTTTTTTGAAGCTGTTTTATGTTATGGTGAAATATACAAAACATAAAATGTATCATCTTACTTACCTTGATAAGTGCAGAAGTGGCATTAAGCACATTCACATCACTGTATAGCCATCACTATAATGCGTCTCCAGAACTTTTACCCCTTTCCAAAAGCAAATTCCATACCAGTAATAACTCTTCTTTCCCTTCCCTCCCACTCCTGGCAACTACCCACTATACTTTATCTCTATCAATTTGACTACTTTAGGTCTTGCATGTAAGTCTGACCATATGATAATTTGTGTATTTGGCTTATCTTCCTTAGGACAATGTCTTCAGGGTAAACATTCTGAGGCATGTGTCAGCATTTCCTTTTATAAGGCTGAATACTATTCCACTATATGTACTGGGTTGGCCAAAATGTTGGTTCAGGTTGTTCTGTAAGATGTTATAGAATAACTCAAAAGTACTTTTGGCCAACTCAATATATATCATATTTTGCTTATCCTTTTATCTGTTGATGGGCAATTGGTTTATTTCCACCTTTTGGTAAATGTGAATAATGCTGCTAGTAACATGAATGTACAAATATCTGAGTTCTTGCTTTTAATTCTTTTTGGAATATTTTCAGAAGAGGAATCCCTGGATAATATGGTTATTCTGTTGATATTTTGAGGAACTGCGACGACTGTGCGACTTCACTTTCACTTTTCACTTTCATGCATTGGAGAAGGAAATGGCAACCCACTCCAGTGTTTTTGCCTGGAGAATCCCAGGGATGGGAGAGCCTGGTGGGCTGCCATCTATGGGGTCGCACAGAGTCAGACACGACTGAAGTGACTTAGCAGCAGCAGCAGCAGTACAATTTTATATTCCCATCAGCTATGCATAAGGGCTCCAAATTCTCATTCTTGCCATTAAAAAAAAAATAATCACCACCCTAATAGGTGTGAAAATATAGTTTTAATAGATATAAACTGAACTAAGAAACACTCTTCCATGGCTTCTAACTGTACTTAGGATAAAATGATAAACTCCTTCCACAGCTACAAGGCCTCGATCTACTTTCTGCAGAAGCCTCTTTAATTCCATCTCATCCCACACTGCCTTCTTGTTTTGCACTAGAAATGCTCATTGCCATTTAATTCTTCAAACATGTCAGGCTCTTCCCCAGTTTAGGATCTTTGCACATACTATTT